>NW_025765336.1:3632193-3844693 GCF_003918875.1 Haliotis rubra
GGTAAAACTATAAGATAAGACTGTATTCCGTGTTGTTGTAGTATTCCTACTTCCATGCACCTGTACAGGTAAAACTATAAGATAAGACTGTATTCCGTGTTGTTGTAGTATTCCTACTTCCATGCACCTGTACAGGTAAAACTATAAGATAGGACTGTATTCCGTGTTGTTGTAGTATTCCTACTTCCATGCACCTGTACAGGTGAAACTCCTATAAGTACAGGTAAAACTATAAGATAAGACTGTATTCCGTGTTGTTGTAGTATTCCTACTTCCATGCACCTGTACAGGTAAAACTATAAGATAGGACTGTATTCCGTGTTGTTGTAGTATTCCTACTTCCATGCACCTGTACAGGTGAAACTATAAGACAGGACTATTTTACTGTGTTTGCAGCACCCACCCAATACGACTGTGACTTTGAATCCGGCACATGTATGTGGACACAGTCCATGGCTGATGACTTCGACTGGACCAGATCCCAGGGTCCAACAGGATCAGTTGAAACTGGACCAACTAACGACCACACCAAAGGCACTGGTAGGTCCTTGACCTATCCACTTGTACAATTTTTTATTAAATGTGTATTTGGAGTCTACTTGAGGATTCCTACCTGATTCTGGATGTGTTTGTGTGTGTGCGTATATATGTGTTTGCATTTTTGCGCGTGTTTATGTGCAAATGCATATGTGTATGGAGACCATTACAATATTCACATGTTTTGTGCCGATTCTTGTTTTGTAAGCATCCGAATAGTTCACGTGGTTTCGCGAAAGTAGTAGACATCTCAGACATTGGATTTCCTCTTGTATTACGCTTACACGCCGTCGTGTATTTTAAATATTGTTCAACGTAAAAAGACACCCTCTCTTACATATGAGCTGGTACTAATAAATACAATGACGCATGTCCCGGCACGCATACAGAAGGTCGTACCCGTGAAGGTCAAGGTTACAATTGATCTTCAGTAACCCATGCTTGCCGTAAGAGGAGACTCTGGTGGTTAGGCTCGCTCACTGGGTTTACACAAGACATCGGAATATTGCTGAGTCCGGCGTAAAACTAAACTCATTCACTCACTCACGCCGTCGTGTATTTCAAATATTGTTCAACGTAAAAAGAGAGGGTACTTATAAATATAATGACGCGCTTGTCCCTGCCATGCATACTGAAGCAAACGATCTTCCTGAAACTCTGAGCTGAAAATTCTGGACAATATAATTTGAGAATGATATCTGGTTCAGGTCAAGGATGGTACATGTTTATCGAAACATCAAGTCCAAGGAGTCCCAACGACACTGCCGTTCTTGTCGGTCCGGTGATCCAGGACAGGACATACAGATGTGTCAGTTTCTGGTTCAGCATGTATGGCCCGGATGTGAACACGCTGAACGTGTACATGAAACCTTCCACGGGAGGTTCAGGGAAGGGAAAGCTCATCTGGACTCGGTATGGAACCCAGGGCAACCAATGGAACCATGCTGACGTCACAGTCATGCCAAGTGGAAGCTACCAGGTAATCCTCTGTTTATACAGATGAATGGTAATGCCTCTCGAGAAGAAGAAACGTTCTTTCTAGCTATAAAGGCGTTCGTGTACGCCAGATTCTGTTCCTAGCATGGTGTATTGTGTGTAGCCTATGTTTATGCTGATGCAAGGTAGTACCTCTCGAGAAGTGGAAACGTCTTGCCTAGTAATAAAAGTCTGAATGGAAGATTCTATTCTTTGGTGCATTGTGCGTGGCCTATTTCAGATACATCCCTCAATGGTATCTATGTAAACTGAAAGAAACATGTAAGTGCTGAATGTTTTACGTATATTGTATATGAAATCATGTGCTCAAGCTACAGATATCCTCGAAAATGTTCTTGATACCTAACGTGACTTCTACAGTTGATCTGTTCTTCTGTTCTTCTGTTCGACCTGTCTGTCTGTCTGGTGTTCCTAGATGGAGTAAATAGTTTAGATCCCCATTATCTTTGTTTGTACCATGCTTGTGAACATATTTTTGTAGATACTGTTCGAGGGTGTCAGAGGATTAAGTTTCAAAGGCGACATTGCCATCGATGACATCAGGATTGCCTCGGGACTATGCACATCAATAGGTAATTACAAGAATGTGATGATTATCAATTCTCTTGTAAAAGCTGTAGTTAAATAAATCTCTGTTTTAAATGAAGTTGCTCAGGTGAACTTACGTAAATATCAAAACTAAATCAACACTAAATGTGGAGTTTGGCTGAAATGTAGTTACAGATTTTACAGGTTCATTGAGTCGGTTTTATTCCACTTGATCATTAAGTTACGTTAAGTCAAGCGGACTACGTCTGCTAACGACTGTGCAGTTGATGTTAACTATTCACCTCTGGTCCATAAACGCGAGCTGTTAATGCCCACGAGTTATTATTTATCCACTTGTGAAAGCTGAAAATAATAATTAAATTCCCGTTTTAAAATGGGTCGCTCAAGTTGCACAGAAATAAACATCACTGAATTTGGAGACAGACTTTAATGTTTTCAATCACAGAATTTAAAAATTTCCGTCGTTCCGTTTCCATTTGATCACGAGTCTGTCCAGGCAAATCAATACTTCCCCGCTCATTTCAAAAAATACATCAACAGTGGTATGCAATATGAGACGTCGAGCCTAATGACCACTCCCTGTTACCCAACAGCCTCTCAGGACTTCTGCAACTTCGAGTCATCGGCCATGTGTGGCTACACTCAGGACAAAACGGACATATTCGACTGGACATGGCAGCATGGCTCTACCTCCAGCTACGGGACAGGACCCACGACAGACCATACAACCGGGACGTCCAATGGACACTACGTCTACATCGAAACCTCTACACCGCGACGTCCCAACGACACAGCACGTCTGATCAGTCCAACCTACACGACCACCAACGACCGACCACGCTGCTTGCAGTTCTTTTACCATATGTACGGAAGCGATGTCGCCACCTTGAACGTTTACAGTATTCCAGAGAACAGCCCGACCAACAACTTAACTTCCCCATCATGGACCAGGTCATATAACCAGGGAAACAAGTGGTTGAAAGGATTAGTTCCTGTCTACACGCCAGGAAATTTCAAGGTGAGTGAAATATATTTCGTGGCTGTTCTCAAATATAACTATGTATCTGATTACGACATCATATTGGCTGCTACTGCATTCGGGCTTGAACCTTGGCTTCATGCTTGACTAAGCCGGTGGACGGGTTTGGGTTTCCTTTCGTTGGTATTTAACGCCGCACTCAGCAATTTTCCAGCTATATGTCGGTGGTCTGTAAATAATCGAGTTTGGACCAAATAATCCAGTGATCAACATCATGAGCATCGATCTACGTATGAGATACGATGACATGTGTCAACCAAGTCAGTGAGCCTTACCACCCGATCCTGTTAGTCGCCTCTTACGACAATCATGGGTTGTCGAAGACCAATTGGCTGAAAGTGTGATCAACGTGTGGAGCGTCTGAAGTTTGATCTGGTTCATTGGACGACGCTGTGGATCCGTGATCACTGGATCCGGGTTCAGTTATTTACAGTAGAATCTTGGTGTATTGATAAGTACAGATATTGTAAACAAAAACGTTTTTGTCTTAACTTGAATCTTTAATTATTCTTCAAATCACGTTTTAGATCGTCTTTGAAGGGATAGTTGGTAGCAGTTACCATGGTGACATTGCCCTAGACGACATCATCGTCGGTCTACTACCATGCCCGAAGTCAGGTAGGTCACAGTCATAAGTTTTGTGTCTGATCAGCAATAAATAAAGTATTGTTCTTCTTATTTTAGATAGTAAAAACAATTTCTTAAAATGAGATGGAAATTCCTATATTTCTTTAAGGCAAATCAACATTTTGTCTCAATAAAGAATAACAACTGACACCTACGAAGGTTGGATAAAATGAAACTGGGCCTGTTCAAGCATTGTAGAAAATATGTATCATTAGTGTTACGCCGCTTTTAGCAATATTCCAGCAATATCACGGTGGGGGACACCAGAAATGGGCGTTATTATCATTAGAAGACATTATAACCCGCGCAGGAAGTCTCCAATATTTGGTCTGGCAGCACCAGGGCCTCGTGCCCTCCTTGGACAGGGAAACGTGGTCAAGTGAATATAGTTAAGCATAAAGTTCACTTACACACTCAGGATTCTGCGACTTCGAGCAAGACATGTGCACTTGGTCCAACACTCGTCATAACGACAACTTCGACTGGATGAGATCGAAGGGTAGGACGTCCAGCGTGATGACCGGTCCTAGCATAGACCACACCCTCAGAACTGGAGCTGGTCACTACATGTTCATGGAGGCCAGTTCACCTCGGGTCCCAGGGGATAGGGCGCGTCTCATCAGCCAGGTGAGACACAGAAGCACACACAGTGTATGATCCACTAATTCAACTGAATTAATTCAACTCCCGTTAACATTCTGACAACAGCTTGCTTGCTGTAATATAATCTTTTACTAGAAGTTCTTGATATAATGTTTCAGCGCGTTGTTCCAACTGGCCTATTGTCTTGGGACTGGCAGTACGATGTTTTAGGATGGAGAGCTTGCACTAAGACAGATTACTTGTTCGGTCACGTTTAAAAATCATGCAATATTACCCAAGGAGGATGAACTAGTGATGTTGTGAGGAATATGTCCTCTGAATGAATGATGTTCAGCTTTTAGGCAAAATGTGTGAATGGCTGGTGCAAGAGATGGGGCAGGACATGGTAACCTTTTCCCCAACACCTGGTGTCATCACTGATTTTCAGTGACCCATTCAAATAATTTGCACGGCTATTTTTTCCTTTATTCCAAATGAATTTGTTTCCGAGGATAGTCAAGACTGGGTATTCTTTTGTTCTGACGTTCTATATTGTATAAGCCTACCCCGTCTCTCTGAATACCCAACAGAGGTCTCCTTAACACGGTTTGAACATATCAGATTATGATAATTATTTCCCCCATCAAGTCTCACATTTTATAGGAAAACAATCGGTGATTGATTTCGGAAGGGACACAAATTGTTTTTCATCTGCCTTTCCAAACGTTAGAGACAATCAAAAACATGTTGTTTTAAATCTAATCAATTTAAATGTATTGCATCAACTGACATATATTTTCACAAATTAGCCTGTAGAATAAGCAAGTGGACAATAACCATGAGATTGGGCTATTCTTGTCTGCAGATTTGCTCCGTTGATAGGAAATGATCTCTTAATGACGTTGACATACATTGAGCATGAACATCAGCATCAACATCATCATCAACATCAACATCAACATCATCAGGTGTTTGTTGACCACTGCTTTCATTAACGTGAGTCTGCTATGTATGCTTGATTCCTCGATTGTAGGCCTACCCTCCGGTCGCCGGCGGTGCGTGTATGCAGTTTTGGTACCACATGTACGGTTCGGACATCGGAACCCTCAGAGTGAAAATGTTGATCAACAGCAGTGACGATTCTACAAGCACCGAGGCTACGTTGTGGGAGTTGAGCGGCGACTCCGGAGACCAGTGGAACAACGGACAAGTGAACATCTCCAAGATCTACAGCAGTAAACCCTATCAGGTAGGGTCCATGGTTTGTAAAGGATGGGCATAGATCCAGACTTTGTGAAAGGATGGGCAAGGATCCAGACTTTGTGAAAGGATGGGCATGGATCCAGACTTTGTGAAAGGATGGGCATGGATCCAGACTTTCTTAAAGGATGGGCATGGATCCAGACTTTCTTAAAGGATGGGCATGGATCCAGACTTTCTTAAGGATGGGCAATGATCCATGGTTTGTTAAGAAATTGGCATGGATCCAGACTTTCCTAAAGGATTGTCAAGGATCCAGACTTTCTTAAAGGATGGGCAAGGATCCAGATTTTGTTAACGAAGGTTCACAGTTTCAGTTTAAGCAGTGCGAAATGTGATGGGTGGATAAGGGTGTGTAGGAGGGGAGGGGTTGTTGGAGGACGGGGATATGGCTGGGGTGAGAATGGCTGGGTGCAGTGTGTGTTCTAGCGGAGGGGGTGTAAATCTACCCAAACAATAATGACTGTAAAGGGTCAAGACTGTGTCGCAAAGGTGACGCAAAGGTTACTTTCTTCAAGCTGTATCTACAATTATATGGCTGTACATTAAACTGTATATAAATACTGATAGATTTCCATTAGACCTTCCAAAAAACAGATAACATATATTGCCACATTTTTGACCGACCTCGGTCAACCACTACATTTTGTGACATTTCATCTAGATAATCATCGAGGGAGTGAGGGGGAATGGTTACCATGGTGACATTGGCTTAGATGACATCGAGGTTACCAATACTCCATGTCAGACTGTGCCGAACTATGCGTCACCATCAGGCCAAGGCGTTGTCTCATGTATGTGTTTCTTATCCAATTTGAACTAACTTAACTATTTCTTCCGCATATATAATGTCGCGGATAATATCGTTTACAAACACAAGTGTCGGAACTTTTCACTAGTCAGAAAAAGCTTTAAAATGAAAAACGTTAAATCATCATTAAACCTGATCAAAGTTAACATAATGTTATTATAAACAAAACTTTTCGGCGATTAATATTATCCGATAATACTCAACATTCATTTTAGTCTCTGGGAATGCGATGTGCGGATTCGACTCCAACAACATCTGCCTCTGGACACAGAGTAAGGCTGACAACTTCGACTGGACTCTCAACTCTGGGCACACACCATCTGCAGGCACTGGTCCAATCAGCGATCATTCCGGAATGGGTGAGACTGTTTACATTTTCAACTATGCTGTGAAAAGTTTCAAGGCTCGCCATTGTGACCTATCGATCCTAAGGTGAAACAAAATGTTGAACTGAAACCTGTGCGTTAAAGAATGTAATGTGAAACCTTTAAAAAAGGTATCAGTTACAATTGTATCCTGAAATAAAGTTTTCAAATCACTATAGTGGCAGTACCAATCCAATGGCAATATAATATTAAAGTAGTGATTATAGCAATAAAGTGAGTGAGTGATTTTAGTTTTACGCCGCACCCAGCAATATTCCAGCTATTTGGCGGCGGTATGTAAATAATCGAATCTGGACCAGACAGTCCAGTGATCAACAGCATGAGCATCGATCTACGCAACTGGGATACGATATGTGTCAACCGAGTCAGCGAGCCTGACCACTCGATCCCGTAAGTGTCATCTTAAGACAAGCATGGGTGACTGAAGATCTAACCCGCATCTTCACGGGTAGATAGCAATAAAGACAGTGATGATATGCTTCAGAACTGCAGCAGTGGTCAAGGTTCCAAAAGATTCCTAAATCCTGTGATAAATGCTTGTCTTCATGAAAAGATGCATTTTCAGAAGTTTCTGTTCTGGAACATTCTCAACCTCGCTGTGAGTGAGTGAGTGAGTGAGTTTAGTTTTACGCTGCACTCAGCAATATTCCAGCTATATGGCGGCGGTCTGTAAATAATCGAGTCTGGACCACACAATCCAATGATCAAGAGCATGAGCATCGATCTGCGCAATTTGGAACCGATGACATGTGTCAACCAAGTCAGCGAGCCTGACCACCCGATCCCGTTAGTCGCCTCTTACGACAAGCATGGGTTGCTGAAGGCACCTTCTAACCCGGACCTTCACGGGTCCTACCTCGCTGTGTCGGTCTACAGTGGGATATTCTGTATGCTCTAAATGAGAGCTCTGGGCCACCGTTCGTATCCGATTTGGGAACGTGGTGTCTGTACTGATTATATCCCAGGCGGCGAAGCGGATTAGAGTATCTTCAGCAACCCCATCTTGTCGAAAGAATAACAGGATCATCTGGTCAAGCTTGCTGACCTTTGTTGATGCATGTCAGCGTAGATCACAAAAAAGGTCTATGCTCATTATGTTCATCTCTGGATTTTCTCTTCCAGATTTGATTGTCGACAAGTCGCCGCCTTAAACGTGAATACTGAGGCGTTAAACAATCAAACGAACAAACAAACTAAACATATGTTCTTATCTGCAGGGTCTTACCTTTACATGGAGTCATCTTATCCAAGGAAGGCCGGCGACAAGGCTGTTCTCGTGTCCCCAGTGCTGCCCCCTACCGGCACCACCTACTACTGCTTCAACTTCTGGTACCACATGTATGGCCCAAACATCGGTGACCTCAGTATCCGCGTCAGCCTCGGTGGACAACAGCTGCTGAAGTGGTCAAAGTCCGGCACCCAAGGAAACAAATGGCAACAGGGTCACTTTAACGTAAACAGTAAAACCAATTTCCAGGTATTTTTTTATTGTTGTGTTTGTTTTATTTTGTATATGCCTCACCCTGTCTCACCCTGTCTCACCTCATACTTCTTATCATAATCATCTGGCTCGCTCTTTTCGCTTTTAGATGGTCATGCTTTTGAATTAGTGCACCATGATTTTAAAATTTTCAAGGTTTTGAATTCAAAGCAATGACGCCCTTTTAGGCCCACAATCCATGTGTTACGTTAGATGTGAATATTCTTAGACAAATCCATTTCTGGTGTCCCCCGCCGTGATATAGCTGGAATATTGCAACAAGCGGCATAAAAGCAACTCACTCACACTAAGACAAATCACTTAAGGTTTATAATTATGATTGACCCAGAATTTGTTCGTATTGATACACCCTACTCCTGAAATATCACAGGGATCAAACTAAGACAGCACCGGTACCTGTTATGGAATGTCTTCTGGATATGGACAGTGCGATAGTAACGTATGCGTTTGCATCCTTTTGTTACTGGATGGTGAGAGTTGGATAATTATGTATTTCTTGTTTTAGATCTTCATTGAAGGAACAGTGGCGAATGGTGTCTTCGGCGACATCGCCATTGACGACCTCAGCATGGATGCCAACGTCTGCCCTGGGACAAGTAAGAATCAGCGTGAATCATTATAAGGAGTAATGAAACGTGAAGCAATATTGACTGGTCCGATAATAAATTACAAGGTTATCCGAGTACAACATTGGTTTGTGTGCATGCTTTCGTTAAATGAAGTTCATATTGATGTAAGTTTTGGGACATACGTAAATTTTGTTGAGGATTTCCTTCAATGAAGTTAATGTTATCATTTGGGGCACGATTCTAGTCGACCCGTGAGGATCCGGGTTACAATTGATTTTTAGTAACCCATGCTTGTCGTAAGAGGCGACTAACGGGATCAGTTGGTCAGGCTCGCTGACTTGGTTGACACATGTCATCGGTTCCCAATAGCGTAGAGCGATGCTCATGCTGTTGTTCACTGGATTGTGTGGTCCAGACTCGACTATTTACAGACCGCTGCCATATACCTGGAATATTGCTGAGTGCGGCGTAAAACTAAACTCACTTACACACGATTCTTGTCAACGTTTGTTAGAGATAATCAGTTTTTGTTGATGGTTTCCCTAAATGAAGTTCTACATTTATGTCCTCCAGAGACATGCGACTTCGAGATCGACACCTGCGGCTACACACAAGATACGACGGACAACTTTGATTGGCTGAGACATTCACAAGGAACAACGAGTGTTGCCACAGGTCCCAGCCAGGATCACACAGAAGGAACCGCTAGTGGTAGGAATATGATGTGGTGTCGATGTAGAAACGTTATGAGAGATCTGGGTGTCGTACAAGGCGATTTTAGTGTTAAGATGACCGTAACTCCCATACCCATATGGTAGTCTTAGCGCTAAGGTTGTTTTGTATAACAGCACCCAGAACAGTATAAAACACAAACTTTCACAATTAATCAGAAATAACATTCTGTGTTATCTAAACTTGTCTTGGATAGACCGCCTCCGTGGTGTAGTGGTTAGAGCGGAAGGTCGCGGGTTCGATCCCCGACCGCGTCATACCAAAAGACGTTAAAATATGGTACTTGTTGGTCCCTGTCTGGCGCTCGGCATTAATGGGTACAACAAGGACTGCTCGGCTCGGAGTCAGTATAATGTGTCTGAGTGGGGTATTCATGCTTCACTGCGGCATGGTATATCAGTGGGCTAGCACTATAAAACCAGCTTCAGTCTGGGCTAGTACAAGCAGCCGCACATATACATACACATGCATGCACGTCGTCATATGAGCGAAATATTCTCCAGCACGATGTAAACCCAATTTCGCCTTACCTCTTTTGGATAAAGCCGCATGGGATGGCTTCCCAATGTAATAGAACTGATGTTTTACTAAAGACGTGATGGTTGAAAAACTGAATAATGGTTGTTCTAGGTGCTTGTTTCTTATAAACCAGAGATGTGTTGACCCGCACATTGACGTCCAGTTTGTCAAATTTCCATCTTTATGTTTTACCATTTGTTTTATATTACGCATGCATGCACGCATACATGCATGTTTACATACATACATACATACATACATACATACATACATACATACATACATACATACATACATACATACATACATACATACATACATACATACATACATACATACATACATACATACATACATACATACGAGTTGGGGCGGTGGGGTAGCCTAATGGTTAAAGCGTTTGCTTGTCACGCCGAAAACCCGGTTTGATTTACCACATGGGTACAATGTGTTCAGCCAATTTCTGTGTCCCCTGCATTGATATTGCTGCAATGTTGCTAAAAGCGGCGAAAAACCATACTCACTCACTCTATTTAGTTTGAGTTTGAAATGTCAACAATATTTTGCAGGTTACTACATGTACATTGAGTCGTCAGCCCCACGCTTACCTTACGACAAGGCCAGAATGATCTCTCCAGCATACCAACAGACATCTGCAGAGTGTCTGCAGTTCTACTACCACATGCACGGCTCCACCATGGGCAGCCTCAACGTCTACATCATGGTGAACGGCAACAGGGGCAGCCCCGTGTGGACACGGTCGGGTGAACAAGGAAACAAGTGGATTCTTGGACAAGTGACCATCAAGGCGTCCTCTACATACCAGGTAAACAACGCGCTTTGTGGCACCGTTTACGTTTGTTCGGATGAGCATTGATTGGGTCCAACGGTATATATGCCAAAACCAGCCATACCCCATATAATCATAGGTTCGAATGCCTGATAATGAGCATTGGTTTACCATCATCATAAGAGCTTAACATGTAGATATAGAAGATCAACGACATTGAATAACAAGTCTCCATTAGCCGAGTTGACGATTACTCAACACGTACACCAAATATGCACTGTTCCTGAGAGCTTGATCTCATAGTGGATTTTGCATCTGAATCAAGGATAATTGAATCCTGTCACAAGTAAGGGGCGTGGAAGCGGGTATACCAGGGCATGCTCCGGTTGGTTCTTGAAAATAACTCATACCAGATACACCTAGTCCAGATATAGATTGTTCCTGAATTTGGTATGCCAAATTTTACATTAGTTCCTATTTTGTTTCAAAGGTGGTGTTCGAAGGTGTCAGGGGACGTAGCTACTACAGCGACATCGGCCTCGACGACATCTACATCGACAGCGACGCATGTCCAATACCTGGGATCTGTGACTTTGAAACCGGTCTTTGTGCCTTCACAAATATTCGTGGAGATGACTTTGACTGGACACGAGCTAAGGGTGCCACCCAGTCGTATTACACCGGACCTTCCACAGATCACACAACAAACTCTGTGAATGGTGAGAGCACGACCTTTGCATAACTATTTTCATTTATGCATATCTGAAACTAGACGAATATCCCAGGGTCCTGTATCACATTCAGACTTTCACCCCCGGTTCCCCAGCAACCTGTGATGGTCACAACAGGCACCATGGAAGGGGCTTTCAGGTTCCTTGTTTTGTTCTATAGATGTCATCATATTGCTGCTGCCCATAATATCAATCACTAGATTGTCTGGTTCAGATTGAATTATTTGCCCATGTATCTGGAATATTGGTGAGAGCTGTGTCCAACTACAAACCTAGAAGGACAAACCTAGAAGGACAGACCTACAAAGACAGACCTACAAAGACAGACCTACAAGGACAGACCTACAAAGACAGACCTACAAAGACAGACCTACAAAGACAGACCTACAAGGACAGACCTACAAAGACAGACCTACAAGACCTACAAGGACAGACCTACAAAGACAGACCTACAAGACAGACCTACAAGGACAGACCTACAAAGACAGACCTACAAGGACAGACCTACAAGGACAGACCTACAAGGACAGACCTACAAGGACAGACCTACAAGGACAGACCTACAAGGACAGACCTACAACGACAAAGACAGACCTACAAGGACAGACCTACAAAGACAGACTACAAGGACAGACCTACAAGGACAGACCCTACTACAAGGACAGACCTACAAAGACAGACCTACACAAGGACAGACCTACAAAGACAGAGGACAGACTACAACAGACAGACAGACCTACAAGGACAGACCTACAAAGACAGGACAGACCTACAAAGGAAGGACAGACCTACAAGACAGACCTACAAGGACAGACAGACCACAAGGACAAGACAGACAAAGACAGACCTACAAGACAGACAGACCTACAAGGACAGACCTACAAAGACAGACCTACAAGGACAGGAGACAGACCTACAAAGACAGACCTACAAGGACAGACCTACAAAGACAGACCTACAAAGACAGACAGACCTACAAGGACAGACCTACAAAGGACAGACCTACAAAGGACAGACCTACAGGACAGACCTACAAGGACAGACCTAGACTACAAAGACAGACCAGACAAGGACAGACCTACAAGGACCTACAAGGGACAGACCTACAAAGACAGACCTACAAAGACAGACCTACAGACCTACAAGGACAGACCTACAAGGACAGACCTACAAAGACAGACCTACAACAGACAGACCTACAAGGACAACCTGACAGACCTAAAAAGACAGACCTACCAGGACAGACCATAACTGTAACCTTACCAGTGGACTAACACATCTTCCACAGTTTGCCTTCATAATTTACCCTGGACGGTGGGGTAGCCTTGTGGTCAAAGCGTTCGCTCGTCACGCCGAAGACACTGGTTCGATTCCCCACATGGGTATAATGTGTGAAGCCCATTTATGGTGTCCCCGCCATGATATTGCTGGAATATTGCTAAAATCGGCGTAAAACTAAACTTACTCATTCACTCACTCATAATTTACCCTCCTTATTATCTAATATTTCATCTCATCGATATTGGATATTCAGTTTATGTAAATGACGTTGGACACTAGAAGCCACCCTACCCTGGGATCACCACCTGGCAAGCTACCCTATCTGACACGTTATCATTTGCAGGTTACTACATGTTCATTGAATCCAGCTCCCCAATGACGACAGGCGAGAAGGCGTGGCTGCTGAGTGAGAAGCTACCGGCTACAACAGGCTCTTGTCTCACTTTCTACTACAACATGAACGGAGCAGGCATGTACTTGAGTGTCCTCTGTAACTCAACAACCCATGCTTGTCGTAAGAGGTTTCTAACGAAATCAGGTGGTCAGGCTCGCTGACTTGGTTAACACATGACATCGTATCCCAATTGCGTAGATCGATGCTCATTGTTACGGTTAATGATTTGCCGTGACAAAAGGTTTAAGAGTCCCCTTTGAACCAGCAAAATAGAACACAGACAAGTCTAAAATATTCAATAATATATTGAACAAACAATGAGCAAGCTACAATAAATGACAATACAGATTTCTAGTACAATGCAACTGAGTCACAAATCTAAAATGTTGGGTCACAAATATCAAATATTAACTCACCAGAGTCTTGACATTTACAGTGAGAACAGATATACTGATTGAAGGTTGTTTACAATGACAGCAGGCAAGCACGGTCAGTCTTGAAATGTTGAGAAAACTATGGCAGACAGATGTGTATAAATCCAGTCATGTGAAAAGTCACGTCGCACAACTCAACAACCAGCCTTTATATAGCTCTTACACAGTTCTCGAGCATTCTAGCAAAGCTAGGCTCCATCATTATTCTCTCAGAACGTTATGGAATCATGTGGAACACACGGCATGATGAAAGCCGTAAATAAACAAGATTGCCAAGGGAGGCAACTCTGAAGCGCTATCAAAAAGGCGTACCGCTACAAATAATATTGCCACTGAACATATATGATGTGAGATGCGAGCCAAAACCCACACTCAAAACTTTAAACATTGTGACCCATAATAAATATCACTTAATCAATCCGATATTACAAATTACTAAAAACTGATTTATGATTAACAACAACATTTAACAAAGCTTAGTTTGTTAAATTTTCATTCGACATCTATTATTGGCAAATAGAATCATAAGATATTGTTACGGATTACCTTGTTTGTGCATCGGATCCCTATTGTCACCTATATTACCAGTGCAAAGATCTAACTGGATGCACTTGCGTCTGATCACTGGATTGTCTTTCGATTATTTACAGAACGCCGCCATTTAGCTGGAATATTGCTGAGTGCAGAGTTAAACAACAAACAAAGCATAGCAAAACAAAACTTAAAGGTCTAACCTGTAGTTTGAGGTCGAGTAGTCTAGTGGTAAGCGTTAGTTCGTCACGTGGAAGACCCGGGTTCGATTCTCCAAATGGATATAATGTGTGAACCCATTTCAGGTGTCCCCTGCGTAATATGGCTGAAATATTGCAAAGAGAGGCGTTACGCCAACTCACTCACTTACCTGTTGTCTTCATGTACCATCTGTTTTCAAGGAATGGGAACTTTATCCGTGTTCCAACTGGGCGCCGTGTCTAACAAGACCATCTTCAGTGTCACCGGAAACAAAGGCAACGTCTGGCTGCAAGGGCGGGTAACTCTCACCTCCAACACCCCCTACCAGTTCATGTTTGAGGGCAAAAAGGGAGCTAACTATACAAGCGACATGGCTCTTGATGACGTCAGTCTGCTGGTAGGAAGTTGCGCCTCTCAGACCACAGCCGGACCCTCGACAGCCCAGCCTGTGTCTACAGCAGGTGAGTCACGGGACCGATCTTTATTGAACAAGATCCCTTTAATTACTTGCCGTTTAGTATAGTCTGCTGAGACAAAATGGGACTGGGGGATTTGAACTGGGCTGGGAGTTTTGAAGCAAACACCCGATGCTTTAAATTTGTTGAACGCTTTAAAATCATTTTTGCTCTGAAGGGAGGACAATGTCATCAGTTTGTCACAACTTTTTGTTTTCAGGAAATCCATTATTGAGGCATTGATAGAGACTCTTATACAACAGTTGTTCTGTTTTCAGCTCCACTGTACAGCTGTGACTTCGAGCATGGGTTATGTAGCTGGTCACAGAGTCACACTGACTCATTCGACTGGACGTTACACCAAGGGTCAACTGGAAGTGTAGGGACTGGACCAAGCTTTGACCACACGACGATGAGCACACAAGGTAAGCAGACCCACGTGCGCGTGGATTGTTGTGATTCCCAAGGACGATTAAAACCAAATAGTAATAGTAATAGTCCGCTTATATGGCGCTCATATCCAGGCACATTGCCTGCTCACGGCGCTACGTACATTACTATCCCCGGTCATAGGACACTATCGCACTTTCCGATACTTTTTCAACTCCCTGGGGATCATACAGCCATGCTGCCTGTTAGGCGCAATGAACTTAACACTCACATTGCTAGCACATCCTCACGGGTACCCATTTTACAGCTTGGTGAACTGAGACAATGTGGATCTAAGTATCTTGTCCAAGCATACTACACAAATATGCCCACCACGGGACTCAGAACCTAGGTGCCTCCACCGGGGATCGAACCCGGGCCTTCAGCGTGATAGGCAGACGCCTTACCACTGCACTACTGCGCTCCACAAATCAATCAATCTAAACCACGTTGCTAATATATAGTCAGTAAGGTGTATTATTACTCCTTGGAAATTTTAGTTTTATTGTTTTAACCGCCATTTCGTTGTATACGACGTTGAAAAAATATAGGTGTTTTTGCAATAACACCGATTTATTTTCTGTGATTGTTACCGTTCTGTTACAATAACGTAAGACAGATTTTGAATAGAAGGTATCTTGAGAGATTTCATCTGATACCTTTTGACAGAAACTCCCCATGGGAACGATTTTTCACAGATCCGTTATGAACTTAAATACAGCTCTTAACAATTTAAAATGTTGCCTGCGGTGCAAGCTGCAAATATTCTCCAATGGAAAGTACAGATTTCCAACATAGTTCCAAACGGTGAATGGTCCTTGTATCAAACTTCCTATTGTTGAGATGTCCTGTCTAATTCTGACATGACCCGCACCTGTTTATGTATCATTCATTTAGGTCACTACATCTACATCGAAGCGTCGGGGCAGCAGCCAAACGCATCAGCCGCCCTCGTCAGCCCAACGTTGACAACAACAGGCCCGACGTGCGTCACGTTCTGGTACCACATGTACGGTTACCATGTCAACCGTCTTGGAGTCTATCTACAAAGTTCAGGCGGGTTTCAGCAACAGTGGACCAAAGTCGGCACCCAGGGGAATCAGTGGAAGTACGCTGAGGTGGAAATAGGGACAGTCACCAATACCCAGGTGGGTCAAGCTCTATCTGCATGTTCGATCGATTTTGATGAATCGTCCCTTGTATTACTTAATTATTGGCTTTAAGT
Organism: Haliotis rubra; assembly: GCF_003918875.1. Lineage (NCBI taxonomy): Eukaryota > Metazoa > Mollusca > Gastropoda > Lepetellida > Haliotidae > Haliotis > Haliotis rubra. Next base: position 3,648,773 of record NW_025765336.1, read on the forward strand.
TGTGTTGGAACATTATGGAATTGTTTGGTAATATTAACCATGTCCTTTTGACTTACTTCCTTGGTTTTGAGCGTCCCACTCTATCAAAATGTTATCATGACAAATATGGCTCCATATCTACCTCGTGCTATAGGGTGGTAGTCCAAGTCTTTGTACAGAGTTGCGTCCCTTATGCGTTTGAGGAAGCTATGATCGCGGGTACAAATGTTTTTTCGCCCTGGTTAACTTGTTTTTCGGCACCGTAACCTGGTGTCAGGTTAAAGTACAGACTTTCGTCACATCTCACTTTCCTCCAACACCAGAAACACGCCTTGCTATGATCGTTATTCTGTTCAAAGAGGTGACTCACACGCACTGACTCACTGCCATTTCTGTATATGATATTGTATATTCCAGGTCGTGTTCCAAGCCCTGCGTGGTATCGGCTACCAAGGAGATATTGCCCTGGACGACCTGAAGATTCTCAACGGAGCCTGCCCTGCGCCATGTAAGCTTTTACGTTACAAACTTACACTGTAATACTAATTCCTGTTATTTAGTTACACCGCAGTTTATGAGACGCCATAATAGAAGTACTGATCACAGACGCTATAGCTCACATTGCGTGCTTATTAGATACAAATTGATGATGAAATACAATACCATAATACAAATTTGTTTCAGCATACTGTGACTTCGAAGACATCAAACTCTGTGGCTACACCCTGTCCAGCTCTGATTGGTCAAGAACACAAGGGACCGGACCAGTCAAAGACCACACGTATGGGACAAGCCAAGGTATGTCAACAATGAAACTGTACTATCAATAGTGATGATTTTCACCCAGTTGCTTGGTGTCGATACATTTATTCTTATGTGTTTTATGACTACAGTAAACATACAGCCATGGATGGGCAAAACATCGTGAAGATCCAGATTGAAACTGATCTTCGAGAACTCATTCTTCTCGAAAGAATCGACTAACGGGATCGGGTGGTCAAGCTCGCCGATTAGGTTGAACCGTGCTATCGTACACCAATAGCGTAGATCGGTGCTCATGCTGTTAACCACTGGTTTGGCTGATCCAGACTCGATTATCTACAACCCGCTTTCCTATAGTTGGTGTAATCGGACGGTTCGGCATTAAATAAACAAGTTATACAAACAAATGCAACATTTCCAAAGCAAACATTGTTGTGTCCAGACATTTTGATAACAAGGCACCTATTGACCAATGTATGTCTTGAGAGGTTACAACATAAGTTGGTACTTCATGTGTCCTGACTGACCGCATGTCATCATGGCCTAGAGAAATGGGTCGTTGGACACAATAAGATGTCGTTGACCAAGATAGCATTATGTTTTTGAGTGCACTGGTTCATACATCTTCTCAAGACCCCCAAGGAAGAATAAGTTCCTGATATCTTGTCGACCAAAAGTGAACAGGGTTGCTGGCATCGTTGACAATTCTACTGATATATGTTTGAATTCTGAAGTCCTTATCCTGATCCCTTATCCCGTCAAGACCTCTGACGAAGAATAACTTATATTAATATGTACGTGCCGACCAACAGGAATAAAGATTCCTGTAATGCTTCAAGACGTCAATGGGCGACAGTAAAACACGCCATTGACCATTCTACTGATATATGTTTGAATTATAAGGTTCATATCCCCTCCAAGACCTCCAAGGTGGAATAACGCCCTGTAAATGCCAATCAACAGGGACTGGGTTTTTGCAATGATAGAAGACCTCAATGGACGGCGGTAGAACACGCCATTGACCATTCTATCACCCTCCTTTCAGGTCACTTCATGTACATCTCCCCGAATCCTGGCACAATGACAATAACGAAGTCCCAGATGGTCAGCAAGCAGTACCCTCCGCCGTCCACCGGCCAGTGTGTCTCCTTCTGGTATATGATGAGTGGACGTAATGGCGGAACCTTCAACCTGTACGCCAGGCAGGAGAGCGACAGGACCATGCCCAAGCCAAAGTGGAGTCTGTATGGAGACCAAGGAAGCAGCTGGAGGTTGGCCAGAATTGAAGTCACTGCACAAGAGAAATACCAGGTTAGATGATGTTCCTTTTAACACAAAGGGAGAGGACGTAAGTGGCCCAATGGTATTCAGCAATGTGTTATTCGTACATGACCATATTCTGAGTTACAGAAATATGAGTGAGTGAGCGAGTGTGGTTTGATTTCAATAATACTCCGTGGTTGACATCAGTGCTTAACGCACTCCGTGGTTGACATCAGTGCTTCCCTTGACGGGAATTCAATCGCAAATTTCTGACGCACCCTGGAATGATTGAAATGCTGTTAAAACAAAGTCACACATTGAAGAGCAACTAAGTGGAATACTTTTTTTACTTTTAATTCGGATTTTTCACGTAGATTTAAATCGTATGGTGATCGCATTTCAACATGTTTGGCCACCAAAGTAGTTATATTGTGTCCACTCCCAAATCCGAAGTAAGTCCTGGTGGAATCTATACATTTTTACCCGTATTGAAATGGTCATCCTGTTAAAATCGAAACCAAACTGGCTCTTGAACTGAGTTCCTGAGTGATATATATAATTGTACATGACCATGTTATGATTCAAGTTTCTTACCTCAATATATTAGGTGAGTAATTATGTTTTATGCTGCTTTTAGCAGAATTCCAGCAATATCATGGTAGAGGACGCCAGAAATTGGTTTCACATATTACACCCACGTGAGGAAGTAGATCCCATTTATCTGACATATCGTGATATCAATGAAATGGTGTCATATTAAAATGCCTCACTCACCCAAGAGTACCAAAAGGCGCATACAATTTATACTTAAGTCATTTAAATCGGATTTTCTAATGGAAAGGTAATAACGTTTCGAGATCTTCAAGAACATAGTTGGCTCATCCAGTTATTGTGCCCCCACACAAATGCGAAGTAAGTCCTGGTCGAATCTATGTCTTGGTTAAAAACACTCCATATGTGGGAGTGCATGGCTATCTTCTTGAAACCAAACTGGATATCGAATTGCAGAGTTTCCTGAATTATGTAATGAGTGGAACATATTTGTCATATGTACTGCTCGTTTACTCTTTTCAGCTCGTGTTTGAGGCAATTCGCGGCAGCGGAACCGGAAGTTTCATAGCCCTTGATGACATCAGCGTGACCAGCGCTTCCTGCGCCTCCCTTGCAGCCTGCGACTTCGAAAACAGCTTCTGCAGCTGGATGCAGTCGAAGACAGATGACTTCGACTGGACCAGGCGCCGAGGGAGAACTCCTTCAAGCTATACCGGACCTACTATTGACCACACGCTCGGCAGTAGCACAGGTAGGCCTAGTATATGGGAAGCGCCAGGGAAGTGTTCTGACACGGATTCTATTTCCATTATATTTACTTCATGCTCACTCTTAGTGATGCCTCTTCTTGGTGTCCCCGCTCTCATACAGATGGACTTTTGCTTAAAGGAACTCGTTTGTTTTTCAGGTTACTATGCCTTCATCGAATCCAGCTCGCCAAACAAGGCAGGCGACATCGCCACCCTCCAGTCCCAGATCATCCCTCTGAACAGTGCAGTGCCGGACTATTGTCTGAGCTTCTGGTACGACATGAACGGTGCCTCCATCGGCAGCCTCAACCTCTCTCTCCAGTACCCTCAGAGTCAGCCTCAGATGATATGGACGCTCAGCGGTAACCAAGGCAGCAACTGGCAACAGGCTTTTGCCAAGATCGACAACCCATACGACAACTTCCAGGTATCTAACATAATGTCATTGAAATGATTGATTATTCTTATTATTATTACTATTATTCTGTGAATGACTGAATTGGGTTTGCAATCCAAACTTATGGTGCGACAATGTTTCCCGTCTTGTTGATAGACTATATTCCACAATTCTATATGATTTGGACTTGTTTCAGTTGTTTATTTCTGCATCTGTGGGCAACAGCTACACCGGAGACATCGCCATTGATGACATTAACCTCATCACCGACTCATGTGACAACGGTATGTACTTTAATACTACAGACCAAAATAATTTAAGATATTGTGTGGATTCATTTCATGTATTTGAAATAAGAATTTTGATGCTGACAGGAGAATTACATCGATCATTGTTGGGAGAGCGCCACGCATGGGCGATAACTCTAAATTACAATGCTTACACGCCGCTTAGTGTAGCAAGATGAAGTTGCAAATGTTAATATTTATTGCAGAAAACGTGTTTGCTAGTCACTGAAGACCTTGGTTCAGTTTTCCTACATGTAAACAATGTACAAAGTCACATTATTATAATATCTATTGACATCTGTTTATTTACTTTATCATCAGATCATGTGGGCACACACGCATCATATTAAGTCAATTATACCAGCATAGGAACCAATTTACATGTATATGTGTTATTCTACGTTACTGAAGAAACATATTCTTGGAACTTCTTGAGGTTTGTTGGAATATGTTGCAGTTCAACAAGGAGCAAATGGCACCTTCTACTGCCAGGACAGCGCCAACACCACCATCCCGCAGTCGGAGGTTTGCAACTTCATGCGCGAGTGTCCAAACGGAAACGACGAATTACATTGTGGTATGAAGCTACTGAAATCAATTTGCTTTTGGTGTTTTGGCCTGTGTTGACCTATATTTGTCTGTGTTTGTCTGCTATCTGGTTGTCCTGTCCACAAGTTACACATCAGTTGAACTGGAGCTGGCGGCAGAGAGTAGCTGCATGAGTGCCTCTGTTCAAGTGCCTGCGGTAAATGCAATGGTAATAAGAGTACAGTGCAGACTGCCAGACAGCTTGACTTGTATACTCCCAATGGAGCTGAGAATGAACAACAACAAGCACCTGGGTATTGTCTCACGTGGAGCCTAGGCTTGACATATACGGACTTGTTTCCAAATTATGAAGAGTTTCTTTGAGTTAAGCATGATCACGCCTTATGTTAAAACATTGCCGATGTTCAGGTGACTGTGGATTTGAGGGCACCTACTGCACTTGGACTGATGATAGTCAAGGTAGTTTCCAATGGACTCTGGGACAAAATGCAACCAGGACATCAAACACTGGCCCCAGCTTTGACCACACCTATAACAGCCCTAAAGGTTAGCTGTCAGACTGAAGTATGGTGCGGTTGGTTTGGTTTTCCAGTTCGGCAGATTCATCGTGAAGTGTGTTTGAGACCTGTAAGACAGACCTGCTGTCAAATGTGTATGCGCTTGTTTTTAATGCGAATGTATATAGCGGAGATATGTAAATAATCCAGTCTGGATCAGTCAATCCAGTGATCAACAGCATGAGCATCGATCTATGCAATTGGGATGCGATGACATGTGTCAACCAAATCAGCGAGCCTAACTACCCGATCCCCTAAGTTGCAGTAGGAGAAGTGTTAAACACCATTCACTCGTTCACTATGACCGTTGTTTGGGGTTGTTCAAGTGTTGATTGATGTTGTAGGAACGTACCTGTTTGTTGATGCCAACTACGGCAACAGCGGCAGTGTAGCAGAGTTGGTGGGTCCCACTCTGGGCGCCTCCAGTTCCACCTGCCAGATGTCCTTCTGGTACTTCATGTTTGGATCAGGTAGGGGGACATCCTCACACCGTTACTTTACCTTCACACATCGTCAATGAAGACCTTGCATTAAGAGGTTCCATTGGTATATATACTATTTCATGTGACAGATATAAGTATGGAACAGGTAGGGGGCATCCTCACACCATTACTTTACCTTCACACATCGTCAATGAACACCAAGACATTCCATATGTTTATATTTCATTTCATGTGGCATACATAGACAAAGCTATGAATATCCACAAGGATATGACATTCTAATCCCATGGACTAGTGAGAGAACGTATGTCCAAGGTGAATCAAAATAGGGATTGATTATAACTTCTTTGAGTGACATTTAGAAGTTGTTGAGCTCAGCATTGCCATCTTTGAGAGACATAAAGAAACTGGTTTGATGAGGAAGGACATCAAGAGTGGCATTTTGAAGGCGGTGTCATTAGCTGGGACTTGTTTGAATGACATTTAGAAGTTGTTTTGGTGGGCAATGGCTTTTTTGAGTGGCATCTTCAAGTCAGAGTGGAACACAATTTTTGGACAATTGTTTATGGATGCATAGCATCTGAAAGTGTCTATAGTAGGACATTCCAGACATGTTCCTCACCTTCTAAAGGTTATGTCGTCAAGGAAACGGTGTATATATTAACTGTGCTGCAGGCGTTAGTCAGATGCCAATAACACAATACAGTTCCACATTTGAACGTTGTCCCCTAGGTATTGGTTCACTGATGGTGGCAGCCAGGGCAGACAACAGAGACACGGTGCTGTGGGAGAGACACGGGAACCAGGCTCAGAAGTGGCTCAACGGAATAATCGACATTGGAAGGATTTCTACCTCTTTCAACGTAAGCTTTACACTAAAACCCGCTTATACCGGACAGAATCGATCCAAGGTTATTGGCCGGGTTATCAAATTTCCAAACTGGAACGACATGGGATTTAATTGTTTTATTTTCCGGATAATATATTACTGATTGCTAACTTTTAAGGACCTAAAGTGAAGGCAGAAAGGTAGACATGGTGGTGGGGGCAGAATTTCAGTCACTTCTTTAAGCTAATGTTCTGAAAGGGGAAGCTGGGCAATCTTCCTCATTTTCAGGCCATTCGGGCAACAATTTTGTTGAAAACCTAAAGAAACTTGAGTTTCAGCGGAAACTGACATTATTTGTGTTTTGTTTGTTAAAATGGCTCGACCATACATTTGAAGATTGTCATGAGTGAAAATTTGGATTAAAGATCGTCATCCAAGGCAGCAGAACATTCAGTGTGCTGGGTGACATCGCCATCGACGACGTCCAGTTCATCAACTGCAACTTCCCACGTATGTCTATGAATCATTTGTAAATTGAATTATCAGACGAACTGTCTGAACTTCATCACTGACCGATTAATCACGTTTATGTTCAACAATTAGATACAATGTTCAGCTACGTACCTTGATTTCTTTTCTGTGTCTGCTTTTTCTATTCTCTGTGAGAAAATTAATTTTGTTTACCTTTTAAAAACAAATTGTCAACTGGAAACTTAATTTTAAAAACAAACATGTCAGTGTCCGAAAAATGTAATTTAAAATACCATGGCATTGGTAGGATATTTGATTTCATGTCTTAATCGTGAAACTAAAATTATGAAAATAACGTTGTTTTTGTGAAAATATATTTCAAGTATTAGCGTTGTGTTGAGTTATCTCGAGGCATAGTTAGGGTCATAGTTCGTAATTACTATAAGTAGTATCCGTTTGGAATTCAGAATTATGGTGTTAGCAGCATTCAATAGTATGTTGTCTCATAAGTGGTAAGACTTCACCCCTTTCATTTCACATCAAACAGTACTAGCTTGTAAAGATAATAAACCCAGCTAAGTTTAACCTACACACTCAGTTACTCACTCAATCTCTCACTCCTTTACACAGCTGTTCAACCGGTCTGTAGTGGAAGTCAGTTCAGATGTCAGAGGGGTGCATGTGTAGCCAACACCGACCTCTGCGACTTCTCCGACGATTGCGGAGACGGCAGCGACGAAACCCAGTGTAGTGAGTAACCGGAATAGTTCTGTGACCTGGTTAATCAATGCAAAATGGCTACACCCAGGGCACAACCAGGTCACACCCATGTCACACTCAGGTCACACCCAAGTCACTCTCACGTCACGTCACACCAAGGTCACCCAGGTCAAATCCAGATAACACCCAGGTCACTCTCGGCCCTTGCTCAGGCAAAATATACCAGCAATCAGACTCAATGTCAAGAATTAGGTAGATATGGTTTGGTTAAACTACCCATTCTCATACCATAAGACCAATCAACTACCGTATACATGGATTGGTCTGGTATTGGTATGAAATGCTGGTTTGCATTTGCCTGGGGGATGATAGTGTCTACTCTCTGTCCTGGTGGTGAAGGTAACGCCACGATTGTTTCTGGTTTCGTAAGGGCGAAGCGACGCAATTGATATTTTTCATTGTTCATAGAATTGAACTTTATTACTTCTCTCCTACGGTTGATGTTTGTTACCCGTCAGTGCCATTTACTGAAAGATGCTGGGTAAAACTGGATAGTTGAGATGTACCATCTCTGTAAAACTGTACAAGAGGCAATATGCCCACGTGTATTTCAGCTGTCAGACATGCACAACCAATTACAAAAAACAGATGATGTAGATTTACCTTCCCTGTGACGATGTACTAATATCAATTTGTCTAACAGTAATTCAACTAGTTGACTTGCACTATCGTTTACAAAAAACACTTAGATAAAATTAGATCATGGAGATTTACCTTCCCTGTGACGATGTACTAATATGAATATGTCTAACAGTAATTTAACTAGTTGACTTGCATTATCGTTTACAAAAAGCACTTAGATAAAAGTAGATCATGGGATATACCTTGCCCCCTGTGAAGGTAGTTGTTTAACACCCACTGTGACTGCAATACTCTAAAGCTAGTTGACTTATCGCAAAAATAAAGATGGGGATATACCTTCCCTGTGAAAGGCAACTCTATGTCAAGCTATATGGCGTGTATAAAGGCAATATGGTCACGTAAATGTATTCCAGGTACCGTTTATCCAGCAAGTGCGGTGCGACTTTGAAACCAGTCTTGGCAGCTGGACACAAGACAAGGGAGACAACTTCGACTGGACTCGATCTAACGGTCGGACGGGCTCGGTTGAAACCGGACCATCACGTGACCACACCAGAGGAACATCTCTCGGTAAACTATTCACTGGAATGATCATTCGCATACTGACTTATGACTGCAGTGTAATAGATTTTCCGGTCTAAAAGTTTTACAGATCAGTGGGGTAGACTCATGGTTAAAGTATTCGCTTGTCATAGGCTATAGGCCTGTGTTCGTTTCCATGTATGGGTAAGACATGAAAATCGTACTTCTGGTATCAGCAATATATGACTGGGATACCGCAATTCAGGTCGGAAGAATCAAATTCAAGACTTATAGTAATATTGTAAATAAAATAATCGTGAGTAAGTGAGCGAGTGACATTGGTGTGAAAATTAACCCGCGTGTTCAGCTTGTCGAGTCATCTTCGATGTATAAACTTGATGCTTTCAGTACACGGTGAACGTATTGTAACGGACGTACACATGGACATAAAAGGACATACGATCGTGTCTTTCATTAACTTAATTCAGCTGTAATACTGCGGAAACAAATATACAGTCAGGGTATAGTCACAATTGTACAATCGACTCTCAGTTCTTATGGATGTGGAAACCCGTGAAGATCCGGGTTAGAATTGATCTTCAGTAAGCCGTGCTTCTCGTAAGAGGTGACTAACGGGATCGGGTGGTCACTGGATTGTTTGGTCCAGACTCGATTATTTACAGACCGCCGCCATATAGCTGGAATATTGCTGAGTGCGGCGTAAAACTAAACTCACTCACTCACTTATCGATGTGGAAAGGATTTGGTCGATTCTATTTACTTATAGACCAGATAATTGTATTCACTGTAACTATACATGACGTGAGCACTTATCGTGTCGTGAAATTATTGTCTATATTAGTCACTGAAATAATATTGAAAACCTTTTTGTGTATGTGTTTTCAAAAAGAAAGAAGGACACTGTATTAGAATAAAGGTTAAGATATTTATACAGATATATGTAACGAGTAACAAACATTGTTCTTCCTTCCCAGGTTACTATCTCTTCATCGAGACGTCCTACCCACGTAGGCCAGGAGACACCGCCCGTCTTGTCAGTCCGACCTTCAACCCAACCATGAGCAGGAAACGATCAGCGACAACATGCACGGTAAAATTCTCTTTGTTACGTCAGCGAGTTGTAGATTTGCACCAGATGGGTCATTCACGGTAAAATGCTCTTCTTGTGACATCATCGAGTTGTAGGTTGTCACCAAATGGAAATATGTCGCTGATAATTCACCCATGTGCGTTCATGCTGAACAGGTGTCGATGGCAGATGTATAGTGGTGTAGCAACAGTCGCATGATTACGTTGTTGTGGGTTCGAATCCTAAATTTCTTCCGACTCTCATCCCTGGATGACATTCTTACCGTCCCCTCCAAAATAAAGAAGACAAAAGGAAAAATATGCAAGACCTCTCTATTAGTGTACGTGTCTACAAACACAAGGAGCGGTGGGTAGCTTACTGGATAAAGCGTTCGCTCATCACGCCGAAGGCCCAGGTTCGATTCCCCACATGAATACAATGTGTGAAGCCCATTTCTGTTGTCCCCCGCCGTGATATTGCTGGAATATTGCTGGAATATTGCTGGAATATTGCTAAAAGCGGGTAAAACTATACTCACTCACTACAAGCGCAAGACAAGGAATTTAGTGCTTGTAAACCTCTTCAGCATCCGCCTAAGCTGGAATGCCATAAAATAACTGGTCACAACACAAACATGAAACTCACGTGTGATTCTTGTGTTGCTAGCTCCGACTCTACTACCACATGTACGGCAGATCCATTGGTGCGCTGAACGTCTACAGTCGAACCTCCATTGACGGATCGCTACAGAAGATCTGGACCAAAACCGGAAACGTTGGAGATTTCTTTGAGAGAGCAGACATTCAAATTTACGCGTCACAAACATTCCAGGTGAATATATTTTGTGTATAATTGCTAATGTATTTTGAAAACGATTTGAGAATATCCAGAAATGATCCTGTTCCATCTGACTGTCAGAGGTATTCATCTGACTGTCAGGTATTCATCTGACTGTCAGAGGTGTTCTTCTGACTTTAAACGATGTGTGAGTTAACAAACATGTAGTTACACATTGATTGATTGACGTTTTCAGATTGTCATTGAAGGTGTCGTTGGCAACGGTTACACAGGCGATATCGGCATCGACGACTTGTCACTAACACCCGGATGTGTACCGAGTTCATGTGAGTGCGCAAGTCATTTCACCCATAGGGAACTGAAGTAAAATGACTTCAAGTTACATTTGCCGATCGGTCGGATTTACTGTCTTGATTGAAAGGATATTATCTTACAAAGACGGTTAGTGCTCGTGGTATCAATCAATTGTTTGTCTGCTATATTTAGATGGGATGGATCTGAGGTGTTCAATATGTCCATTATAATAGTAATAATAATACGTGCATTTATAATGTGCTACACTCCATTCACAAGGTGAATGTTCACAGCGCTAACAATCAAAGCACAGCACATTATTACCCCGGATAACCCAAGCTGCCTGTGAGGTGCTAGAAGGTTAATAGTCACATGATTTATCCCACCGGGTACCCATTTTCTGCTAGGTGAACAGTGGCAATTTTGAACTAGCTCACTAAGGTGAGACCACATGTGCTTCGTTGTGGGGCAGGACAGAAGTCCTAGAAACTCTCAGGAGTCAAGCTGCCAAAAAGACTCCCATCCAAGGAATCTCCACGCTCAGCGTTGCTTAACTTCAACTGTTTGTGACCTGAACTCTATGCATAGGACCACGTGTATGTATCTTAATGTGATAACGAACCTAAGCTCTAACCACTGATGAATTTATGTTGCTGCTAGGTTTGGATTATATAGTAGGGGCGATGGAGTAGCCAAATGGTTAAAGCCTTCACCCGTCATGCCGAAGACCTTGGTTTGATTCCCTACATGGATACAATGTGTGAAGCCAATTTCTGGTGTCCCCCTCCGTGATATTGCTGGAATAAGCATCGTAAAACCCACCTCACTGACTCACTTATTTTAATGGGAGAGTATATCATAGGCTTCTGTTGATTTCAGCGGCTCTTCCATCTGGCTCGCCCGGTCCTCCGACCACGCCCAATCCATGTGGTTTTAACCAATCAAAATGTGACAACGGCCAGTGCATCCCAGCGTCTCAAGTGTGTGACTTCATTGTCCAGTGTCTGGACAGATCTGACGAGAAGAACTGCGGTAAGTTCCAGAAACCTGGACCTACCAATGTCAGTCCACACATACGTGAACAGAAGGTGTCACGGAATCCTTAAACTCGTCCAAAGCGAGTTTCTCTTTCAGGTATTGTATTTATGTATTTTTAGAGTAACTGAGGCCCAGTTGAGCGTCTTAAAGGCACAATTTCACACATTTTCGACAATAGTTTGGCCTATATTATATATATTGGGACATATGCACTCACTTTAGCTTCCTATTGATGCAATAATGGACTTATTATCTCTAACCACTTGCCTGAAACCAACAATTGAAACTTCGAGGCGAACAGCTCCCAACAGAGAACACTCATATATGGAATGTAAACAATTGCTCCGTACATCGAAAACTGTTGCACGCGGTGTTGTCGGTGTATGTATGTTTTGCGCCAGACATTAGCGTCATTTTTGTCTAGGTCTGAGTTCTGTCTCCAAAGGAGTTATAGGATATTCGTAAACAGCGCTCCAAGGCACATAACTCTTTGGGGTTTGCTTAAAATAATATTTGTCCGGTAGAGGACGCGGGAGTCAATATAATGCAAAGTTGCATTAATTCATTCACATTTTTTTATTTAATATTTTAATCTACATAAGTAATCACTTTGGGAATAAATTATGTGGTAGCTTCCCTGGGAGCAGATAGTATTACTGAGAGAATGTGGTTATTTATTTTTTAGAGAATTGCGGTGTGGAATAGTGCCTTTAAGCCTGCGTGATCGCGGATTCTTCACCTTGTGATCTGTGTTTTACAGTTCAAGCCTCACAACCCGCCTACTGTGTTACTTTGTCCTTCCTTCAATGCTGTAAACACTGACTAATCCATGTGTACAGGTACCTGCAACTTTGAGAATGGACAGTGTGGCTGGGCAGACATCAGCACGGGTATCTACAAGTGGACCTTATACAACGGAGTTACTGGCACAGTCGGCCCCAGCATCGACCACACCGACAACAACCAGACTGGCCACTACATGGTGGTTGGAACCGGGACAGGGATGTACAAGAGCCGTGGTCAACTGGCCAGTCCCGTACTCGGAGCCACTGGACCCAGCTGCAGGATGAGCTTCTACCACCACATGCTTGGATTGAGCGCTGGTCAGTACAAGTATAGAGGTCACTCTGGCAGTGACATATTTGGAATGAGTTCAATTTAGTCGGATAATCATTGTAACAACTGTATTTAAATCCCAAAGGGTGGCTAACAGAGTATTTGTTTTGTTTTGACGATTTTCAAAAAGATTGTTATGTTTGGGACTCTTTGGCTTGATTATGTCTGGAGTTAAAACTGTTCGAGAAGGATATCTGGCTGACTGTGAATTGCAATCATTATTGTCGTTAAGCCTCAGCATGCATGGTCATAGGTTTTGTAGAATTTTAAGGAAATTGCTATTTCGTATCCAGGCAACATGCGGGTACTACTGCAGCACAGCATACATCCTAACGACATCGTCACTCTGTGGAGTCATACTGGTAACCAAGGCAACAGCTGGATACAAGACACAGTTGACATCGGACAAATCAACGCCGGCTATAGGGTAAGACTGAGCTGTAGCTCGACATCAGATAACCCTTGACATCATTTCCTCGCACTCTTGACGTTTGGATATTGTTGATTACTGGGATGCGGAATTGAAATATACTGGACAAAATAAGTGACGGATATTGGTATTTTTATGATTGATATTTTATCAATGTGTCAATGAATAAATACATCATTATTCATAATTTCAAAATTTACATACATCCCTAACTAGTTTTGTCCAGTATATGAAATTGCAACGAAACATAAATTGTGTATGTTTGTGTTGTTTAAATGTGGCAACTCCTTTTACGTCAGCATAACGCAGTAAAGCACCATTATCATAAACGAGCTCCGCAAACAGCTGCAAAATTGCAAAACATGTTCACTCACTCACCATGGGCAACAGACCCGTCAAGATCCAAAATTGATCTACAGTAACCCATGCTTGTCGTAAGAGGCGACGAACAGGATTGGTCGGTCAGGCTCGCCGACTTGGTTGACACAAGTCATCATATTTCAGTTGCGTAGATCGATGCTCATGCTGCTGATCACTGGATCGTCTGGTCCAGATTCGATTGTTTCCAGACCGATGCCATATAGCTGGTATATTGCTGAGTGCGGCGTAACCCTAAACTCACTCACTCATTCACTCACCCAACCATGGGCAATAGAGAAACAGAGCATTAACGAACCCGACTAATATGACTTTATCAGTCAACATCACATGTAAGGTGACACATGTAACCTTTCACCAATTATCCACTGTGCAGGTTGTGTTCGACAGTCTGCCTTCACCAGGATACGGAAAGTACGACGTTGCCATCGATGACATCACATTCCTGGACTGCCAGACGGGAGTTGTGTACAACGATACAAGTAATACACATTTCATAATTTAACAGTCGATTGTGAAATACATATATATAGCCCATGTTTGTCAAAACACACAATATGTGCTGTGACCAGCTTGGCTGATATTTATTGACAGAGGATGTTCATTCGTATTACCATGTATTTATGGCATCTGAAGTATATACGTGCGAAAAGAGACAGCTTTCTTTGTTTTCAATTTGTCTCCATACATGGGCCTTGGGCAGAGGCAGGTTGTTAGAGGCAAGGTATCTTATGGATGATAACCTCTATGTATTATAATGCAATGACGTTTTCGGTATTGCCATGCGTAAACTTTACTGTTACTTACCAAACCTTTTCTTCTTCCTCTCTTCTTTATGATGCGTTGGCATTTTTCCTTCTTGGTCATGCGTCTTCTCCTCTTCTTTACTCTTACTTTTCTTCTTCTCATCTTCTTCTTCGTCCTCTTCTTTTTTTACAGATTAATATAAATCGTTTTCAACTGTAAGATTCTGATTCTGAATCTATAATATCTAAATTAGATACGTTTATGAGCTCAATGAATGAAGAGATGTTGTTTATGTTTTTGATGAATAATATCAACAAGCAACTGAATAAAACATAGCCTTGTGTTGATCAAACATCTTTTTAAATCTTCAGGCATGAACTGCACATTCGAAACCGGATACTGCGGATTCTTCCAAGAGTCCATGGACGACTTCGACTGGACCAGAACCAATCGAGTCAACACCATCCTCAGGAACTGGTCCGGATCGTGATCACACCACCGGACACGGATTCTACATCTACATCGAAACGTCGTCACCACGACGATATGGCGAGAAAGCTCAACTCACTTCCGGTGTCCAGAAGGCCACTGACCAAGGCGGTGTATGTCTGACGTTTTGGTATCACATGTATGGAGCCTATGTAAGCACCCTGAACGTGTATATGAGAACAGGAGGGTCCACTGTCAACAACTCGGTCATCTGGACGCGGACCAGAGCAGTAGGGAATGTGTGGAAGCAGGCCAGCAGATGGTTCACCAGCACTCAACCGTACCAGGTAGAGCTCCATAATGGTCGAGCCATTATGTGCAACTTCTTTATTTTTGGAGGAACTTAAATGTAGGAACATGTTGGCAATGGCATGTTTCAAATTAATCTTCTGGGAGGAACTTAAATGAGAAAAGATGGCATGCAGAGATTCGGAAATTTTAAACCTTGCCACTCAACTCACAAGGACGAGTGACGGGTATCTAAACATTTAAAGCATTTTTGGTTTGGAAGAAAGGCTGCAGTCTAAGACGTTTAGGTTCTTGTATGACAGGGCCAAGAGGTTGTCAGGGATTCTGAAAAATACAAATGTGAAAGGAAAAACCTGGATGAAATATCTTCAGGAAATGAAGTGACTTTTCTCCAGATCTCAAGTTTCAGTCATGACAGGTAGAAACCATTGTCCGCATGAATAAAATGACAAGGACTATTTGGAAATGAAATAAATGCATATGTTTTATCGTATATCTGCTTTGATATTTAGTATAAGCTGTTGGGGAGGAATATTAACGTAGAGATACAGTGTAAGAAAGAAGGCTGAGAGTTGAGTCAGCATCACTAAATTGTATCAGATACAGCTTGAATATGGTCCATCCACTGTTTTCAGAAAGAATAGTAATGATAAATGTGACCACATTTAGCACTGACTCAGTTATATAGCAACGTGTAACATTAAACCCTGATAGTAGTAGTATGGAAATTTTGACCACTTGGGTTGGGCATGTAGGATTTGTATCAATGCTCATTAGAACGACACAGCCTGTGCGTTTTGGCTCTTGAAGGACAGGGTCAAGAGGTTGCCATTGATGCTACAAGAATCTGAAAGGAAAAATCCGGTTTATGAAAAAGGTTTCCTCCAGGTCTTGAGGTCCATTTAAGACAAGTAGAAACCATTGCACAGTTTGATGAAAATGACAAAGACTAATTGAAAAATATGAATAATTTATAAAGTATTACATCTTAGATATTTGGTGTTAACACTATGTTCATTTGGGCATAAATATATTTTGTTTTCAGATCATGTTTGAGGGAACTGTCGGCCACAGTTATCTTGGAGACATCGCACTTGATGACATATCCCTCATGCCAGGGCAGTGTCCAGTTTCAAGTGAGTCACTTCATGTTATTGCTGATATTCCTTCTGTAAGGATAATACCATGAATATATACCAGTCTGATCAACCAGGGAATATTCTTTTACATCTGTAGGGAATATATTATAATGAACATAAACATATCTGATCTAACAGGGGCTATTGGTTTACATCTGTATGGATTATAGTACCATGAATATATTACCGTGTCCATAATGTATATTACCGTGCCTGATCTAACATGGAATATTCTTTTACATCTGTATGGATTACAGTACCATGAATATTGACGTGCCTTATATAACTTGGAATATTGGTTTCCATCGGTAGGGATGATATTATCATGAATATAAACGTGTCTGATTTAACAGAGAATATTCGTGTCTGATTTAACAGAGAATATTATTTTACATCTGTCGGGATTATATTTTCATGACGATAAACGTCTGATGTAACGGGGTATTGGTTTCCAGGTGCGTGTGACTTTGATGTCGACACCTGCGGTTACACACAAGACACAAATGATAACTTCGACTGGACCAGATGGAGGAATGGCACCTCGTCGCTTCAAACTGGACCCAGCTTCGACCACACGACCGGCACTGGCATAGGTTTGTAATTTGTTCCTTTAAGCTGTTCTCTCTCATACTCGTACCCTTCACGTTCTCTCTACATCTCTCTATCTCAGTGCTCTCTAGATGTATGTACAGATGTCCCTTTTCCGGTTTTTGAGACCATCCTTCTTTTGTTCTTTCTTTCACTTCTCTGTTTCACTCAAACCTTGTCTGTCTGTTGGCCTTTCACGAACGCAAAAATAAGATCCAAATACCTTCTACAACACTGCCATTTCCTATGAAAGTATATTATATGATAAAATTTATGTTCTGTATATATTTTTTACTTCCTCAAACCTTATTTGCTCCCCATCCCTGTCTGTCGCTTTAGACAAGCATTGGCGAAACTTTTACATCAGTCAATAAACGTATTAATATAATGTGAATCCGTTATACAACGCAGAGGTTTCCTGCCGTCAGTTCTTCAGACTCCGTGAATTTGTCTTACATACAATCTGGAAATGACACCTGATACCTCACCCTGACATTGGAGTTTTTATGTGCTCAGGATACTACATGTACATTGAGTCATCTGCACCACGGGTGGGAGGAGACACAGCACGGCTGACCAGTCCGTCATACCCAGCCGTCACGGCGCCCAAATGTGTCAAGTTCTGGTACCACATGTACGGCAGTCAGGTCGGCCAGCTGAACGTGTACGTCAAGTCTCAAGGAGTTATGGGGAAGGCTGCTTGGGCCAAATCCTTCAACCAACTGGACCAATGGCATCATGGAACAGTTGATGTAAACAAACAAGCCTCATGGCAGGTATGTCTCGAGTGGCGTACAGCAAGGGTCATTTCTTGGACCCCATTTTTATCTTTATTTCTTTTTTTCTTGAGTGAGTGAGTTGAGATTTTAAGTCACGTCGGCAATATTTCAGCCATATCGTGACTAAAAACAAGTTATAATTTCAGAATAGATAATGGTAAATTATGAAATCCTGTCAACGAAGAACAGTAAGACAACTAGTTTATCACAGATTTCAATTTAAAACTAGTAATTAACTCTAAAAAAATTTAACTATAGATGACAATACAACATAAAAAACAGGCTATAGACTGCCCACAACTGAAGGTAGATTACCAAACTAGGTACCATGGGGACCTACAGTACCTTATCTTTCTTGAAGGAATAGTGTTTAATAGTCAGAAGTGTATTCAAACGAATTATATCTCTAATATTTTATTCATGTTAAGGAAATGAATGCTGTTTAGAGGCGCAATAAGAAATACAGTTATGTTACCTGTAAGTTATATTACGACAATCTGTAAATAATCAGCCTCAGGCAAGAAAGTCATCAACGTCATTGAGGAACAATGGCAGACGATCAGCTACTATCGGGAAACACTAGGAGAGTGAGTGAGTGAGTTTAGTTTTACGCCGCTTTCAGCAATATTCCAGCGATATCACGGCGGGGGACACCAGAAATGGGCTTCACACATTGAAACACAAGGAGAAGGCAATGAGGATGTTTGACTCTTTGTTTCAATATATAGCTGCCGTGATATTACTGGAATATTCCTAAAAGCGGCGTAAAACCAGACTCACTCACTCATTTATTCAATATATAAATTGCACAAACTTCTCATATTTCTCCTGATGCGTGTATACAAATATATACAACAAATGCAGTATTCCGAATGTTATGAGTGAGTGAGTGAGTGAGTGAGTATGGTTTTACGCCGCTTTTAGCAATATTCCAGTAATATCACGGCTGGGGACACCAGAAATGGGCTTCACACATTGTACTCATGTGGGAAATCGAACCCGGGTCATCGGTGTGACGAGCGAACGTTTTAATTAACCACTAGGCTACCCCACTGCCTTCCGAATCTTATAAGGTATGCAGAGCATTATATTCTTTTCTTAAAGAATCATACAAATTTTACAGTGTTCAGTGTTTTATTTATGTCTTTTTTATCATAGATTGTGTTCGAAGGCGTAATAGGATCTGGTTACCAAGGCGACATTGCAATTGATGACATCCGGATCGTCGACGGCAAATGTCCTGTACCCGGAAGTTGCACGTTCGAGTACGACACGTGTGGTTATAGCGATGGACACAACAACGGCGACCAGTTTGACTGGTTGAGGAGCTCAGGGGGCACACTGTCGGTGGGAACAGGACCCAGCGTCGACCACACAACCAACACAGACCAGGGTACGTACATAGCCATCTACAACCTTGTACACTACAAGTTAGGGAACACTGCTATGTTTGCAATTACAATCAAACAGGAACAGAAGACAGAGACATGTGTAGTAAATTCATCATTTACTGAGTAAACAGAAAGGGAAATTCATGAACGATCCATTTCATTTCATAACGTGAACAAGTGGTGATGACAATAATGTCAAAGCCGAAAATCAAGGCTCTGAGAGAAAGGTCAGTAACGAGTGTGACCGCCCCTAGCAGCCACACATGCAACACAATGACGTCTCACGGAGTTCATTAATGACTGTAGTGTGTTCTGTGGGATAGCCTGCAACTCCAGACTCAGCCATTGAGCACGCTGACGCACACCTTGAGGTGGAGGGCAGTTCTCTCTAATATGTCTGCTTAACAGATCCCACACGTGTTCAATACATACACGCGAAGCGATACAATTTCGTTTTCTTACCCTCTGAAAAAGGTTTGACGAAAATGTAACCCATAGATAAGCCGGCCCCCTTCTACAGACTGCTTTTTTGGTCCTCAAAATTCGGCTTATCTACTGTAATATACGGTAACTCATTGTGGCAGTGTCTACGGTAACGGACAAAAGTTGTCTAATCCGGACTGCTTTACAATCCGGACACATGAGTCGGTCCCAGGCCATTCCGTAATGGACAGATTCCACTGTATATAGATAAAGCCAAATTTCGCTCACAAATTACTTGTGGCTCGTGCTGTATGAGGATAAGAAAGCAAATTTACGTTCTTCATTTCACGGCAGCTGCAAGAGAGGGATCACGACCAAAATTTCCATGAAAAGAGTGCATGTCAAATTGAATTTTGAGGCGCCCATTATGATTCAGATTCTTTGTTATGGTCATCAAGTGACTTAAGTAAGTGTAGTCTCCCATTTCAGCACGTAAGCCTTTGTCCAGAAGACCATTTTTCAAATTTAAAAGGAAAATGACGACGGCCTGAGTTCGATTCCCTACATGTTTACAACCTGTGAAGCCCAAATTCTGGTGTGAGATTAGAGAACAGCTCTCTCATATTTTGGAGGAGGAGGAACTAAATGTTTCTATAGAGGTTCAAGATACAGGCAACCCGAACCACCTTGTTCGCCAGAATATCTAGCATGACCAATGAACTTTTTTAACAACCTCTAGTCAAGTTTTGTTTCATACCTTTTTCTTCTTTAGGTTGGGGCCAAACAATTTTAGGAACCTAAAGAATTTATTCCTTCTGTTTCAGGATTCTACATGTACATTGAAGCTACCGGACGTAACAGGAACGACCGAGCGTGGTTGTACAGCGAATACCTCTCCTCGACATCATCGTCCTGTCTCTCCTTCTGGTATTTCATGTATGGGAAGGGTAAGTGGAATGAAGCTTAATTTCGCATCATTGTACATCGCAGACTACGTGTCGCACTTACATCGAATTAACAGAACGGATTTATGAACTGTAAATAATCATGTCTCGACCAGACAATCCAGTGATCAACATCGATATACGCAGTTGGGATACGATGACATTGTGTTGCTGAAGTACAATTCTAACTCGGATCTTCACGGGTCTCTTTATATGGTAATGACCTGCCCTTTCATGTGTGGCCACGGACGGATATTTTGTGTAGCTCTTTTATGTATACCTGAAGATATTATATGGATCTTACAAATTGTTCCTGTGTCAATAGTTTAGGCAACGCCAATTCCTGTCCATATGTCTGTTCTTGATATAGATGTCGGAGTGCTGCGAGTGTATCAGGCCAGTCCCTCCAACAGCACGCTCATCTGGTCTCTGAATGGAAACCAAGGACAGCTGTGGATCAACGCCAGGATCAACATCAACAGCACCGTCAGCTATGAAGTAAGACGTTGTCAAAAGTCCACTGATTCAATTTAGCTTGGAAAGGGACATTTTCTGGAATGCTTGGAAGCTCTTCATATAAACTGTCCGACAATGCGAAAGGATACCCTTATGTTAGATATCAGCTAAAAGGTAACAAACAAGAAATTCCGATTTGGTAGCCATGTATAAGATGCGGAATTCATTGCTAGTTTTGTTTTTACTTTTGTTTTCACTTTTTTCGGTGATGTTTGTCCATCTGGACACCTTTTTGATAACAATTTTGGTCCAATTCATTGAAGTGAGTACTTTTGTTTTCGGCACATTATCTGAGTAAGTATTTAGTTTCATGCTGAAATTCCCTTTACAGGTTACACAACACCAAATGTTTTCCCATTGACTTCTATAGTAACCTTATATATTTTTTTAATTATCCAGGCTATCAACAGCCATTCCATTTACACATGGGTGCAGTCTAGCCTTTAAACTACAATAAAACACAATTTCTGGCCAACTTGTCCGGCTAAGTTTCCAAGCACAGGAAGCTGAACACATCAACCCCAGTTCCGCACCAAATGTCACCTACTTGAAAATATCTGTACACACATAAGCATAAGTCATGAGGATAAAAATGACAGCACTAAATACTTAAAATTGTGGTGAGTTTTAATTTCTGGATGGATGTGCTTTTAAGAAACATAAACATCTTACACTATTTCATCCAATCACAGCTGTCACATGACTCTGTCTCTTCAGTTGTTTACATATGGTACTCGCTCAGGGAGCATGCGATTCTGATTTAGTGTAGTGGAACCTACATGTGCCAGTAGAAGCAGTGTTTCAGCTGTGGCTACTCTACCACACCATCAATCACGAAACGGCTCTGACAGGAACTGGAACACTGTGTGTTTGAAAGGTTTTCTTCGTAGAAGCTGTGAGATCATCCTCGATAATCTTCAGGGTATACGTTCCGATAAATCTCCACTAGTACCCTGAGTGCATCTACGGCTCGGCCCGATAATTTTATTACCTCCCTTTGCTGGCTCCACCTTCTCACAGTAGCCGATCAGATAAGCCGTTACAACCGAGCGTGCCAGTGTCAACGAAGATGGCGGCCACAGCCGCGAAGGTTTGATCGCAGTGCGACTCAGATTTAGGGGAAAAAACATACATACATATTGACAAGTCTGAAACCTCCAAAACATATATGCAATAACTCCTTCCACCTCTTAACATTACTGTTTACCGAAGAAGCAGAAGTGAGTTATGATAGAAGCCTTGAGGTTGGTACGCTCAACTTCCCAGTGTAGGCACCTGATTGGATAAAATGCCAGCAAAGGTAGGTAATCGAATGATCGGGCGGAGTCGTAGATGCATCTAGGGTACTAGTGGAGATTTAACAACCCAACTTTTGGGACACCCCTTTTGCGAAATATCTTCCAAATAACACCAACTGATCACATGCCATTTACGTATATTTTAATGATCCCCTTCGACGCAATAAGAAAAAATAGTTTTAACTTTGTTTGTCACTTGGGGAAAAGTTACTTTCAGTAACTATCATTAAAATTTGTGTTTGTTTTGGTGTCAAGAGACGGGATGTAATCCCAGTAAACGTAACAGCTTACGGGTTAGGTCAGCGCGAAATTCACATGCATGACCTCGGGTAGTTCACGGGTAGTATATAGTTCACGAAGCCCGGTTTTGTTGTGCACTACCTCATAGAACCCTAATGTCAGTAATCCCAATGACGAATGCCGCACAAATAATCACAAAATAATTCTGCCTTAATTAGGGACGGTGAGATAGCCTTATGGTTAAAGCGTCTGCTCGTCACGCTGAAGTCTCAGGTTCGATTCCCAACACAGGTACAATGTGTGAAGCCCATTTCTGGTGTCCCCAGACGTGATATTGCTTGAATATTGCCAAAAGCGGCGTAAAACCATATTCACTCCTGCCCTATAAATTGGCACTTTATGTATAGAAGGGATTCTTCGGAGGAGTTCTAGTGTTACAATTCACGAAGTCACTAAAGTTCTGATGTGCACAACGTCACAACGGCACATACCTCACCACTATGTTGATTCAATCAAAATTCCCAATAATAAATATTTCATCGCCAGATCATCTTTGACGGACAAATCGGGACGGGTTACCAAGGAGATATAGCTATCGACGACATCGCAATAACACGTGGTCTCTGCAACGCTACCATCGCGACCTCTCCAACACCAGCCACGAGCACCGTTACCTACGGTCAGTAATAACATATACCATGTCACCATTTTCTCAGAATACCAGGATAAATGCAGTACTAGATATTGTCACTGACAACACTGTTACACAAATACAATTCTTCAAGAAACTTCAGTTCCGTTCGAATTTGTGTTAATGAGTTAGACTTGTTTATTGTCTCAATATCATTTTTAAGACTATTTTTGAACAGCTCCGACGCCTGTTGACTGCAACTTTGACAACGACAACATCTGCCAGTGGCATCAAGACACCACCGACGACTTTGACTGGACACTACAACAGAACTCCACGGGCTCAATCAACACTGGCCCCACATTTGACCATACCACACAGACATCCAAGGGTAAGTCTCTATATTCCACGAAGAGGAAAAAAACTCGCTCACTTTATGTTTATTGTCAGAATTCCTTTCAGCATCTCGTTAAACTGTCTTAACGATGGCTACAGGATGGACGCCAATCAGCTACATGTTGACGTTGTTTCCCCAAATCAAACGAAACGTGTTTCCCATTCTTTACCATAAGAAACAACACTGGACGTGTGGTGTCCTTTATCCGAGAAATCACATCTCAAGTCTCTAATATGCCACCGCTGACATGGACGGCTGGTTCCTGGATATATTTGCATGACTTAATGGTCATGACATATTCCCCATCGACTGGTTCCTGGATATATTTGCGTAGCGTAAAGCTAATGATGTTTTTCCAATCGATGTGTGTTGATAAAGAATACATTTTTAACAGAATGTTTTAAAAACAACTCAAGCGCATGTGAAAGCATCTTACTTTCGATAGGAATGTTCTTGCAGGGTACTACATCTACACCGAGGCTTCTGGTAAGATTGGAAATTCGACAGCTCGAATCGTCAGCCCCAGCATAACACTGGACGTAGGCGGCAAATGTCTGAAGTTCTTCTATCATATGTATGGAGGACACGTTGGGCGTCTTGATGCGTACGCAATGCAAGGTAATGCAAAATGAAGATCATAAACTTCATAAATTTATTATTGAAATGCATCGAGTTCGGCTCAGTCAAAGGCTCTGCGTTCATTACAAAATGGTTTTGTTATATCCTTGCTTGGGGATATCTGATATGATTAGTTGTATGAAAAGAAAGTATCATTGAAATGTATTGATATTAAAGACATGGGTACACAACAGAAGTTCATTTTATGGGTATCATGGTATTCTTGGAACCTGTAATAATGGTATCTTGGTACTCTTTGATACCTGTAATGATGGTATCTTGGTACTCTTTGATACCTCTAAATATGGTATCTTGGTAATCTTTGATACCTGTAATGATGGTATCTTGGTATTCTTTGATACCTGTAAAAATGGTATCTTGGTAGACTTTGATACCTGTAATGATGGTATCTTGTAAATTTTTCATACCTATAAAATACTGTTACTTTTTCCTTAAAATATTGATTGTGCCAAACCACTATATGTACCCCTTTCTATCCCACTTTGTGGCGTATTATAATAAATAAATTACTTGAATGAATTTGGCCTGTATCGTAAACTCCAGATATGCATGAGTATAACTATACTTGTTTGTGTATATTTAGCATAATGTATAACCATGTTTAAAATCGTAAATAATACCGTTATGTTAAAATGTGTACAGTGGAAGCAGTCTAAACCGGCATTCGTTGGGACCAAAATGCCGTATAGAGGGTGTGCCGGTTGAGAGAACCTTTCCCTTGTTCGTGTTGATAGTCATCATATTCTTTATTCATCAATAAATATAACATCCGATAAAGCAGGGAAGAACAAAACAGACATCTTCAGATGCATATCCATCAGAGCATGCCGGATTGGACTGCTGCCGGTTTAGAGGGCTTCCACTGTATATACGAATTGCTTTCGTGTGTGACATTTTATAAGGCACTTGTATATGTGTGAACTTGGTCTCGTTGCTATGGCTGAAATAAAGCCGATGCCACGTGAATTTGTAAATCACTCACTCACCATATCCATATTTTACAAAACGGGGCGGTGGGGTAGACTAATGGTTAAAGCGTTCGTTCGTCACGCCGACGACCCGGGTTCGATTCCCAAGATGGATACAATGGGTGAGGCCCATTTCTGGTGTCCCATGCCGTGATATTGCTAGAACGGCGTTAAAAGCTCCGTAAAGCTAAACTCACTCACTGATTCACTTTTTTACAAAACCTAGGATTCCAACGGAGATTTAAAAATACTATCGTTTATCACTAAAATGGATGATTGAACCATCAGGGACAACACTGGGCTCCCCAATTTTCACCAAGATCGGCGACCAAAACAACCACTGGCACTATGGAGATATTTACCTGACCCCCCAAACCCTGTCCACTCCGCTGACGAGTTCGACAACAATACAGGTGAGTTTCAACTTTAATACAGGTGAGCTTTGCATAATAGCACATTGCCATTACTCCTTTAAGTATTTATCCATAGATAACCAGTCGTCTTTTAGAAGACAGACAAAACGGTCTGTCGGATTTTTACAGATATGACGTCTTAGAGTCACAATGTCACACATTTTTTGACAATATCTTTGCCTATATTATATATATATATATATTGGGGCATATGCACTCACTTTAGCTTCCTATTGATGCAATAAAAGAGTTATTATCCCATACGACTTGCCTGAAATCAATAATTGATACTTCGAGGCGAACAGCTTCCAGAATAACTCTTGCCATAGATGGATTGTAAACAATTGCTTCGTACATTGAAAACTGTCGCACGCGGTGTTGTCGGTGTTTGCCGAACTGGTTTCAATCACAAGTTGCGCGTGTGTTTTGTTTAGGACTGAGTTCTCTCTCCAAAGGCGTTATAAGATATTTGTAAAGAGCGCTCCGAGGGACATAACTCTATGGGGTTCGCTTGAAATAATGTTCGGTCGGTAGAGGGCGTGAGAGTCGACTTAATGCAACATTGCATTAATTCATTCGAACTTTTTAATTTAATATTGTAATCTAAATACGTAATTTTTCTTTTAATAAAGTAGATGGTAACTTCCCTGAGGGCTTATAGAAATTCATTATTTATTTTTAGAGAAGTGTGGTGTGACAGAGTGCCTTTAACATTTTTTTTCAGATAAATGTTATTGTTGCAAAACAAAATGAATTATTTGTTTTAATTGTGGCCTTTTTGTGCATTATTTTTCGTGTGGTTGAGTGTTGAGGATTTTAAGAGCGTTCTGAATCCTTTGGCCATTTATCTCGTTTATCTTGATAGACACACTATTCCACACTATTTTGGTGAAATGTTCTTCATTGCAAACATTTAATATTTTGTGATAGCATCCTCAATACAATTCATCTCCAGTGCTTTTCGATAAAGATGATCGGGTGGTCAAACATGCTGATTGATGCTAATCGCTGTTCGTGTTATCGACCATTTGTTTGCATCTTTCTTGACCAGTGCTCTTACAAATAGGAAATAGAAACGTGTGGATGCATGTTTTGGGAGTCGAAACCAGGTATATTCGCATGCGATCTGGCATGATGTTTCTTAGCGGCAGAGCAATGTTTGATTGCTTGTTTATTGTGTAACGCTGAAGTCAGCTATATTCCAGCTATATGGCCTCGGTCTGTAAATAATCGAGTCTGGACCAGTGATTAACATCCGGTCAGTCGCCTCTTACGACAATCAAGGCATGCTGAAGAACAATTCTAATCCGTATCTTCACGGGTTAATTCTTTTGTTCAACAAATTCAGAATTGATAACTCGTGAGTGAGTGAGTTTAGTTTTACGCCTCACTCAGTAATATTCCAGCTATATGGCGGCGATCTTTTAATCATCGAGTCTGAACCAGACAACCCAGTGGTCTACAGCATGAATATCGATCTGCGCAACTGGGATACGATGACATGTGTCAACCAAGTCAGCGAGTCTGACCACCCGATCCCGTTAGTCACCTCTCACCTCTCAAGCATGAGTTACTGAAGATCAGTTCTACCTCGGATCTTCACGGGTCATTTAATAACTCGACCACTTATGATAATGAGATGTCATTGTACGTGTGAATGTGTGCCTAGCATCATTAATATGCAAATTGTGGTTATATTTACCTGTAAAATGATATTTTGGATGATGATTAGAGGACCAAATTAAAAGGCCTAGTTGGGGAAAACAGTTATTTTAATACTTGCTAAAACTACGTATTTTAATGAAGTAATGAACAACTAACGTCAAAAATCATTTCATTTGTATTTCCGCAGCTGTACCCATGAATGTATTTGTCTTTCAGCTTGTGTTTGAAGGTAGAATCGGGACAGGTTACCAAGGGGACATTGCTCTAGACGACATCTCGCTCAACGATGGAGCATGTCCACCTGATCGTCAGTAGAATTGGGCTTTTTGTTTGTTTTTCATGTTGTTTCTTGACATTTCATCATAATCAAGATACAGTTTTACATACAGATGTATATGAACAAATTGTAGGAGATTATCTTCTGCTAGCCTGAGATCTTCTGTTAGTAGAATTGTTCAAACGGCTTCGACCATATGGTGATACCAGCCGTTATAACATCCTACCAGTCATATCGGTGTTATATGTAGATCACTGAAGCATTGCCACAACCCTTCACCCTACTGTGTAATAACTCTCACATCAAGCTGAGAAGCAACATTAAGTTACCCATTACGCTGTTTCTGTCCATATGAATTGGTATCCAGTGAGTGAGTGAGTTTAGTTTTACGCTGCACTCAGCAATATTCCAGCTATATGGCGGCGGTCCGTAAATGATCGAGTCTGGACCAGACAATCCAGTGATCAACAGCATGAGCATCGATTTTCGCAATTGGGAACCGATGACATGTGTCAACCAAGCCAGCGAGTCTGACCACCCAATCCCGTTAGTCGCCTCTTACGACAAACATGGGTTACTGAAGGTTCATTTTAACCCGGACCTTCACGGGTCAATTGGTATCCAGAAACTGCTTGTATATTTTAAAGACACGAATTCATTGCTCAGACCTAGAGAAACGATATTCATTACAGTTTTGAGTTGACTAAAGTCACATTTGCAAACACGTCCGTCAAAATCAATACAGTATTACCATTATTATAATTATGTCATCAATATATTTTTAATCGGTTTTTATAATATTAATCAATATGCTTTTACAGAAATATGTGACTTTGAATCCCCCGACATCTGTAGTTATCGCCAAGATCAAACAGACAATTTTGATTGGACGAGAGCTCATGGATCCACTTCGTCATCTGGCACGGGTCCAAGAACCGACCATACATATGGAACCTACAACGGTAAATCGGAACATCATTGAGCAAAACACACTCATTGCAGTTAGAATGCTAGAGTCGGATGACAAATAGGTGCAACAAATGGTAAAGTCCTCTGGAAGCCTGAATGGCAAAATTATATTACCAGGTGTTTTATATGTTCTGCAATACTGGTAGCAGCTGTTGGTTGCGTGATTAGCTAAGCTTCTAAAAACAGAATGTCTCATTGATTTTCAACGTATTTTTGTCTAAATGTGTTAATTAAGATATTGTTTATGCTATGTAGCAAATATGATTGCTTCCAAAATCCAAGATGGCCGCTAGTTTTCCAAAACGACAGTTTTGATAATATTTCTTGCATTTTGATATCAAAACATGACAGAATCAAAAGTAGTCTCCATGTTTGACTTTCATCATGACATCTGTAGATTGGATGATGTAGCAGGCTAGAAAACATAGCCATTTCGCTGAAGGAAATCCAAGATGGCCGCCATATTATATGATAAACAAATGTCAAATGAGGCAAAATACGACAATTGTCAACCAGATTTTGACTTTTTGTCTCAGATATGGTTGGTGGTATTCATGCTGATAAAATACATAAGGTTTGCTATGCCAAAAGAGAAGAGACAGTATTTCAAAGGCAAAATTATAAAAATTAAGATAGGGGGATTATGTCTAATCTGTATCGGTGCACATGTACTCCATCAGTATAAATAAATATACCATGAAATGTATGAAGTCAAAATGGCGGTGTAAATGTTATGAAGGAAAAACGCTGAAAATTACCGACAATCAACCCAACAAAAGTCAGTCAAGCACTTAATAGAGTGTACCTGTATGCCTTTGTGGAATTTCTAATCTGAGATGATCATGACACCAGGTGTTCGTAAATGATTTGCAATAGTGGTATCAGCAGCTATTCGGGGCGTGACTCAAGTCGAGTGAGTGAGTGATTCCTTCTGGACGAGCTATCAGTGTATGTATAGGACATTGGCAGTATATTCCATGACCATTAAACGCCAAAGCCAAAGCCAACGTTAACGCCACAAACCAGGATCGATTATCAACCAAAAAATTATTCCCTTGGGTTATAAAAGGCCAAACTAAGGTGAAAGTCGTATGATATGAGTGAGTTTAGTTTGATGCCGCTTTTAGCAATATTCCAGCAATATCACGGCGGGAAAGTCATATGAATGGATCGCAGAAAATCTGTGATGACGTCAGGTGTTCACCAAAACTCCAGGTGTTCACCACTTGAAGGGAGATACCACTATGCCATTGTTGAATTTCTGCTTTAGGAATATCTTTGCAAACAATACACAGCTGCTCGTTTCAAATGTATGATGCGGCATACAAATACTTTCATTTGTCTTCAGGTTACTACATGTACATCGAGGCCTCTGCTCCACGGAGACAAGGAGACAAAGCTCGTCTGATTGGCCCTCACTTCAACCAAATTAAAGGGAAATGTCTACAGTTCTTCTATCACATGAATGGCGTCACCATGGGGACGCTGAATGTGTACTTCAAGAAACAGGGCAGTCTTGGACACGCTGTCTGGTCGAGGTCTGGTAACCAAGCAACCGATTGGCTCCCAGCTCAGATAAATCTCAACAGCGACGTGCCGTTTGGTGTATGTTTGACGGTTCCTGTTTTTGGCTCTATTCAGATTAAGATGATGAAACAACCAAAGTTTTCTTTAATTGCCATATATTTCAGGAAGGTGTTACGTTAGAACCATTCCTTGACTCGAACTATTTACTCGTTACGTTTTCGAGATTTCGAAGAAAGAAGGGATGGTTTTGCTAAATATTTACAATACAGTAAATAACGATACAAAACGGTATTCAATAAACATGATTTACATGATTGTCCAGCTTACTCAGAATTAGAAGTTGAAAAGAAAACGAGTTATGATAAAACGAAATTATGATATTGTCTGTTTCGGTTATTTGATCAGAATATGTGTTATTTAATATGCATATAGGCGCAAGGAAAAACTAAACCTTTGCTCATTGAAGTCAAATATATGATGCAGTTAAATTATATGCCACCATATTATTCATAATTGCGTTATCGGAGTTCTATCTTCTATGGCATTCATAACCTCCCTCTACCATTCTTTCTACCTGTGTTAGAAATGATCTTCAGCAACCCATGGTAGTCGTAAGAGAGGAATGAGGCGATCGGATAGTCAGGCTTGCTGACTTGGTTGACACATGTCATCGTATCCCAATTGCGTAGATCGATGTTCATGCTGTTGATCACTGGATTGTTTACAGACCCCGCTACATAGCTGGAATATTGCTGAGTGCGGCGTTAAAAAACAAACAAACGAACAAACAAACAGACAGACCATGATTTCCGTCATGCATCATATCTGTTCCCGCTGTTTCCCCAGGTAATCTTCGAGGGCGTAGTTGGAAGTTCCTACTACAGTGACATAGCAATCGATGACGTCACAGTCAAGCCTCGACTCTGCCAGCCTTCAGGAGGTTGTGATTTTGAATTTGATACCTGCTTATGGACAAACGCCAACGTTGGAGACGACTTTGATTGGCTGCGAGGCAGTAAAAGTACTGGGTCATATGGCACGGGACCAACAACAGACCACACTCTTGGATCAGCTCAAGGTAAACCTACAATAGAGTGACTTACTGATTGAATGAATGTGTTCTTACGCCGCATTTTTGAATATTCAAGAAAAGCATGACGGGAGAATCTACTAACATCTGCTAAAAATCATATTAAGGTGAATCAACTCCGTGTTATAAATCCGACTTAACCCTTTCTAATAATACAAGGTTCTTTCAGGACATAACTATTTTAAAAGGCAATTGAAGGTTTCATTTAAAAAACAATTACTCCATTTCATAGAACCTTTAAGGTAAATTGAGAACACAAATAATTTCGAAATTCGATGTAACCATGAATATCAAGTTACTGCTACGAATCACTACAGTCTGTTTTATTATGTGTACTTGACAGGTCACTACATGTACATTGAGTCATCTAGTCCACGAAAACAGGGCGACCGAGCTCGACTGACGTCCGAGGTTCTGAGGATGTCTGCTGGAGGATGTCTCACATTCTGGTACAGCATGTATGGAAGCTCCATGGGAACTCTCAACGTCTATCTTGACCCCTCTGTTGGAACACCACAAGCACCTCTACAGAACCTCTGGCATCGCACGGGCAACCAAGGCATGCAATGGGGCAACGCAGCCGTGTCTGTTCAGTCCCCGGCCCAATTCAGAATCATATTCGAAGCTGTTGTGGGAACAAGCTACACCAGCGACATCGCTATTGATGATCTGAGAGTCACGCCAGGACTTTGCTCATCCACCAGTACACCAACTCAGTTTACCTGCAAAAGCGGACAGGTTATTTCAGCAAGCAAAGTGTGTGACTTCAGCCAGGACTGTACTGACAGCAGTGATGAAGTCACCTGTGGCAACTGTACATTTGAATCAGGACTCTGTTCGTGGAATGATGCAAGCAAGGGATCTTTTAGATGGCAGATTGGTCAGAACAGCACCATGACGTCCTCGAGTGGGCCAAATGTAGACCACACAATGGGAACAATTAATGGTCACTTTTTGTACGTTGACAGTGCCAAAGGAACAGTAAATGCACAGGCAACATTAGCCAGCCCAACAATGAGGCAGTCCTCCTCCACGTGTCAGATGCGCTTCTATTACATGAACAGTGGAACCAGTTATAACAATGGACAGATCACTATTTCCATACAGCTTGGAACACGAACAACTGTCATCTTCAGAGAGACTGCTAGAACGGGAAACACATGGACGCTCGGATATGCAGATATTGGTAGAATCAGTGCACCATTCCAAGTACTTGTCGGAGCCAGCAGAAGTTACTACTCGAGAAGTGTAGTATCTGTGGATGATATCACCTTCATCAACTGTGCCCTCCCACCAGTCCAAGCCAGCTGTAATGCAACGACACAATTCCGATGTGCGAACGGAGCTTGTGTGGACTTATTCCGAGTTTGTGATACTACCGATGACTGTGGAGATAACAGTGATGAAGCCCAATCCTTGTGCCTCAGGGCATCAACTTGCACCTTTGAACAGTCTTTCTGTCACTGGACACAGAGTACTAAGGACAATTTCAATTGGATAAGACACAGAGGACCTACATCATCAAGCAACACCGGGCCAACGAGAGATCACACCACCAACATGAATTCTGGGTACTACATCTACATTGAATCATCTGCTCCTCGCAGGGCAGGCGACAAAGCACAACTTCTAAGCCGAGTGATCCAACCTGCTTCATCATCAGATCACTGCACATTCACGTTTTACTACCACATGTATGGCGTGGGGACAGGGTCGTTGAACGTATACATGGTGACCCAGACAGGAGGGTATGTGCAGAAGGTATGGAGCAAGAGTGGAAACAGGGGAGACTTATGGGCAAGAGCAACAGTTCAACTCACCAACACCCAGAACTTCCAGATAATGATAGAAGGAGTCCGTGGAACTACATACACTGGTGACATTGCTGTTGATGACACTGTAATCGGTCCAAATTGCAAGATAACTGGTGTAACACTACCTACAGCATTGTATCCCGCGACATCACCGACCACGACAGTCAATCCCTGCAACAACGGAGGTCATAAGTGTGGAGACGGAACATGTGTGACTGCATCTAAGGTCTGTGACTACACTCCAGACTGCTCTGATCGTTCTGATGAAAGAAACTGTGGACCATGTGACTTTGAAACTGACTCATGTGGATGGACGGACTTCAGCACAGGCAGATACAACTGGACTCAGAGCACCAGCTCAGCCATGGGTTCCAAAGGTCCTGCAGCCGATCACACTCTACGTTCAAACAAAGGTCATTATATGTTCGTGGAACACTCCAAAGGTGTATTCTACAGTTCCGCTGTCCTTCAGAGTCCAACACTATCAGCACCGTCAACTTATTGCCAAATGTTCTTCTACTATAACATGAGAGGACGAAATGCTGGAACACTTGAGGCAGGGACTGTTATCAACGGTGTATACAAACGCATTTTCAGCAGAAGATCAAGCATATATTACTCGTCGACAGCATGGTACAGAGGCACAGTGTATATCGGGTCAAATTTTAGAAATGCCATGCCAAGTAATTACACAATCCAATTCAGGGCTCTACCATCTCAAGGCTTCACCGCAACACCCACCTCTGATATTGCTATTGATGACATTTCCTTCAACTATTGTGACAGTAAAGTGTTCCCTCCAAACCTCGCTTGCAATTTTGAAAGGGATCTATGTTCCTGGGCCCAGGCGCAAGATGATCAGTTTGACTGGACACGGAAGTCAGGCACAACAACCAGTGTTGGAACAGGACCAAGGTCTGACCATTCCACTCATAGATCTGGATATTACATCTATATTGAGACATCTTCTCCAAGAAGAAAGGGAGACATTGCAAGACTGCAGAGTCCTCTACTACCACCAACACCATCAGACGGACACTGTTTAAGTTTCTGGTACTACATGTTCGGGCCTACCATTGGAAATCTTACCATCCGTCTAAACAAAGAGTCCAACTCCTCCGTGTTCTGGTCCAGGTCAGGGCCCCAAGGCGATAAATGGATGAAGGGACAGAGAACGCTGGTCTCAAGTATAGACTATATTGTATACATTGAAGGAACCGTTGGATCAGGATATCAAGGTGACATAGCTCTTGATGATATCACAATAGTAAAGGGAGCATGTCCAACACCCCGAGGATGTGACTTTGAAAATGGGTACTGTAACTGGCGACAGTCTACGCAAGATGAATTTGACTGGTCCATTGGAAGCAATGGAACCTCATCACTGGGAACTGGCCCTACCTATGACCACACGTTTGGCTCTAATACAGGTCACTTTGCTTTTATTGAGTCATCTGCTCCAAGGGTCAGAGGAGACCGGGCTGTCCTTATCAGTCCAATGTATAATGGTCACCAAAGCTTTTACGGTACATATACACAATATTCAATGACATGTTTAACATTCTGGTACCAGATGTACGGAAGTGGCGTTGGAAGTTTGAACGTGTACCAACAGCAAAATGGGACATTCAGAAGCCAGATTTGGTATTTGAATGGCAACCAAGGAAATCTGTGGAGACGAGCCAGCATGATGGTCAACGCTCACAATAAACCATTCCAAATCCAAATCGAAGCAGTGCGAGGATCTTCATACACAGGTGACATTGCTATAGATGATATAGCATGGGAGGATGGTGGTTGTAAACCCCCTGGCTACTGCAACTTTGAAGAGGACATGTGTGGATACGTAAACATTCAGACAGGAGATGACTTTGACTGGCTCAGAGACTACGGTGGAACACCAAGCGCAGCAACAGGACCAAGGGTTGATCACACTCTGGGCACAACTAACGGGTACTATATGTACATCGAAACATCAGGATCCAACAGGATAGTAGGACAGAAGGCACGACTTGTTAGTGAACATCTTCATGCAACAAGCTCATACGGAAGCTGTGTCCGATTCTATTATTACATGTATGGTTCAGGCGTTGGAGCCCTCAATGTCTACACACAGTCAGTAGCTTCAAATTACACCAAGCTCGTGTGGTCTTTGGCTGGCAATCAGGGTAACCTATGGAGACTGGGTCAGGTCACTGTTAACCAAGCCTCAGATTATGATGTGGTATTTGAGGGAGTATATGGTGGAAACTACACTGGCGATGTCGCCATTGATGACATATCAGTGTCCAACTACAGATGCTATGGCGCCTCAACGACAATGACGACACCAACGACTGTGACTTCACCAGCAACCTATCCACCCACGAAAATTGACTGTGACTTTGAAATGAATATCTGTGACTGGTTACAAGACCAGGCTGATATGTTTGATTGGACAAGGCATGCAGGTAGCACATCCTCGACAAACACAGGTCCAACAGCTGATCACACTCGCGGGGATTATCAGGGACATTACATGTACACTGAGGTTTCATCCAGAGCTCCCAATAGCACAGCACGGTTGATCAGTACAACGTGGGTAATATCACCACAAGGCAGCTGCTTCAAGTTCTGGTACTTCATGTATGGAGCAAACATTAACAGACTAAATGTGTACGCCAGGAATGGAGGACGAGACACAAGGCTATGGACACGAGCTGGAGATCAAGGACAAATGTGGAAATATGCCCAGATATTCTTGAAGGGCTTTTCAGGGTCTACTGCTATTGTTATCGAAGCATTTTCTGGATCCGGTTTTCAAGGAGATATTGCCATTGATGATATATCAATGAACACTGACCACTGTCCAGCTCAAGCGTCATGTGATTTCCAAGAGGGAACGTGTGGTTATACTCAGGAATACTCTGACAACTTTGACTGGACACTACACCATGGAGGAACAACAAGTTTTGGAACTGGGCCGACAAGTGACCACACCTTTGGAACTCCAGAAGGTGCATACATGTACATTGAAACATCAGCGCCACGAAGGCGTGGTGATAAGGCAAGACTAGATAGTCCACTTCTTGATCCAACTTCAGGGTCTTGCCTTCAGTTTTGGTATAACATGAATGGTCGAACAATGGGAACTTTGAATGTATATCAGAAACAAGCAAACAACCTTTGGGACTCCAGTGTGGACACGAAGTGGAAATATCAACACTGACTGGCTCATTGCACAAGTGAATCTGCGAAGCACAAACCAATTCCAATTTACATTTGAAGGTATAGTTGGTAGTGGATTCCTGGGTGATATTGCAATTGATGATATAATGTATAAACCCACACCATGTGCACCCGAAGGTGACTGTTCATTCGAAAACGATTTCTGTACCTGGCAAAACAATAGAAAGAATGACACGTTTGATTGGTTAAGAGGCAAGGGTGGTACATCTTCTTCAGGAACTGGCCCCAGTGTAGACCACACTTTAAACTCAAGGTATGGAACATACGCCTACATTGAAGCTTCTAGTCCAAGGAAACAAGGTGACAAAGCTTGGCTTGTATCTACAGCATTCAGTAATGTGACACGATGTCTTTCCTTCTGGTACAACATGTATGGGTCAGGCATGGGATCTATTAATGTAAAACTCTGGCCAAATGGTGCAGCAGCACAAAATCTCCTGACGGTGCAGAAGGCCACTTCTGCAACACAATGGTATCTGACAAGACTGACAATCCACAATCAAACAGTTGACTACAGGATCATAATTGAGGGAATAGTTGGGCGCAGTTACTTAAGTGATATGGCTATCGATGATGTTGTTTTACAAGTAGGTGCCTGTAATGCCATCCCTACTCCTACGCCATTCCAGAACTGTGCGTTCAAGTGTCCAACTATCTCAACTTGTGTCAGCACTCCCCATGTATGTGACTTTAACTCTGACTGTCCAAATGGAGAAGAAGAAACTGCGTGTGGCTACAACTGTAACTTTGATAATGGTACCTGCAAATGGGTGTCAAGAGCTAACGGAGGCTTTACATGGGCAAGGTACCATGGCGCAACTCCCGATTCCAACACTGGCCCTTCAACTGATCACACTCTAGGTTCAGCATCAGGTTATTACATGTATGTTGATGCTTCTAATGGAAGCGTTTACCAACGGGCCGATTTTACCAGTCCTGTCTTGCAACAATCTTCTTCAACATGCCAGATGTCATTATGGTATCATATGTATGGAAGTGGAATAGGAACAATGACTGTGTATCAAGCGGAAGGGACACTGCGGACAAGGGTATGGTACACAACAGGAAACCATGGCAACAAATGGTATCAAGTAACAGTGCCCATTGGACGTATGAGCCGACCTTTCCAAATCATCATCCAAGCAGCCAGAACCTATAGTGTTCTCGGAGATATTGCTATTGACGACATTCAGTTCCAGCACTGTGGATTACCAACGATTCAGTCGTGCACCCACACAGCGGCCCAGTTTACCTGTAACAACAACGCATGCATAGATACAAACAGACAGTGTGACTACACTGATGACTGTGGAGATGGGTCAGATGAAGCACCAACACTCTGTGCTGCACGCTACATCGGCTGTGACTTTGAAAGCAGCATCTGTATGTGGACACAGTTGAAGGATGATGACTTTGACTGGTCGCGTCGCGCTGGCCAGACACCCTCAGCCCAGACAGGTCCATCAAAAGATCATACGTTGAACACAATTTCTGGACATTATATCTACATTGAAACATCATCTCCAAGGAAGCAAGGTCAGAATGCAAGAATGGCTAGTATGGTGTTTGGACCATCAACAACTGGTCCATATTGCACCATGAGGTTCTACTATCTAATGTATGGAAAAGATGTAGCATCCCTAAGTGTGTACACCAGATCGTCTGTAAATGGACCCTTGCTGAAAAATGGACGAGACAAGGAGAGGTAGGTAACTTCTGGGCCAGGACAGAGGTCCCTCTCTACTCTACTACTCCATTCCAAGTTGTCATTGAGGCAAGTGTTGGCAGGAGCTATTTCAGTGACATTGCTATTGATGATATCACATTCTCACCTCAATGCACCAACTACACTGGATCATTTCCCACGGTTCAACCAGGTATTGCCACACCTTCAACACAAAGCCCATGTGGTGCCGGAAAGTTCCAATGTTCTACAGGAAATCAGTGCATATCCTCAACGCAAGTATGTGATTTCATCGCACAGTGCCATGATGGCTCTGATGAGACTCTTTGTGGAAAATGTAACTTCGAGACAAGTCTCTGTGGTTGGACTGTTGCTGGCGCAGGAAGATACAGATGGGACAGACATAATGGGTCCACACCATCAGCTGTATCAGGTCCTTCAAATGATCATACTCTAGGGTTGTCTGGAGTGGGCTGGTACATGTTTGTAGACTCCTCTGTTGGAACCTTCTTTGGTGATGCAGTCATGATGTCTCCAGTCTATGGTCAACTAGCAAGTGGATGCCAAGTTACGTTCTGGATGTTTAAAAATGGCAATCAGGGAGGAGTACTGAGACTGTTTCTCCTTGCTCAAGGAGCTTCAGCGAACAGTAAGACAGGAAAAACTTTGCTCTGGTCAGCAATTGGTGACAAAGGCAATCAGTGGGCCAATGTAACTGTTGGAATAGGAGCAAGAGCACCTGGATTCCGTCTAATGTTTGAGGCAACCCAGTTCCAGAAATCTGTAGACATGGCAATTGACGACATTTCATTCAGCCAGTGTGCCATGGGTAGTCAAATGGCTTCATGTTCTAGTAATCAGTTCCACTGCAAGAGTGGATCATGTGTTGATCAGAATTCACTGTGCGACTTCCAGAATGACTGTGGAGACTGGTCCGATGAATCGAGCTGTTCAAACTATGTGGAACGCTGTAACTTCGAACATGACATGTGTAACTGGATCCAAGATGATACAGATGACTTTGACTGGCAAAGAACCAGGGGAAGAACAATGACGACTGGTACTGGTCCAGATTCTGACCACACCTATGGTAACGAGACTGGATACTATATCTACATAGAAACATCGAGTCCGCGCAGACCAAATGACACTGCAAGAATCATGAGTCCTATCTTCCTGGCAACAATGACGGGTACCTGTAGCATGAGGTTCTTCTATCACATGTTTGGTAAAGACATCAACTCCCTGACAGTATACAAGCAAACAGCTGATGTGGGAGGCAGGGATCCTGTATGGATGAGAAGTAACGCCCAAGACGATGCCTGGAATCATGCAAGTTTTGTCCTCACCAGTCAGCAAAATTTCCGAATCGTCATTGAGGCAAAGAGTGGAAGTGGCTATCTTGGAGACATTGGACTTGATGATGTATCATTTACACCAGGATGTCATGTTGCTCACAGGGTTACTCTTCCCGTGTCTCAAGGAACGCCTGGACCGTGTGGGTTTGGTAAACAGCAATGCAAAGATGGGAAACAATGTGTTAATGTAGGATCCACTTGCAACTTCAGAAAAGATTGCTCAGATGGAAGTGATGAAGCATCTTGTCCTTCTACATGTAATTTTGAAGGTGGCAACTTTTGTCAATGGACTAACCAACTTGCAGGATCGACATTCAACTGGACTCTAGGCACTAATGGAAACCCAGCAAGTAAAACCGGACCTAGCGGGGATCACACAACAGGACAAAATAATGGTCATTACGCAGTTGTAAGTAATTCTGGGCGGACATTACCGGAGAAGGCACAGCTTGTCAGTCCAGTTTTTAGTCAAGGCGGCCCTACTTGTACCATAACATTCTGGTATGCTTTAGCAGGAAGAGGATTCTCATCATTCAGTCTGCTGCTAAGGACGGGAGGAATGGATAAACATATCTGGCAAATGCCCACTAGTCCTAAACCAATGAACAACTGGTACAATGTCACTGTGAACTTACCAGTCTGCTCCTCAGACTTCCAGCTTGTCTTTGAGGCTGTTGCATTTTCAAGTTCACCTTCATACGTTGCAGTTGACGATCTGGCCTTTGTGAATTGTGGAGAATCGTTGCCACAGGGGCAATGCCTTCTTGGACAGTACCAGTGTGCAAGTGGCCACTGTGTTCCGGAAAACCTGAGATGTGACTATCAAACAGACTGCTGTGATGGATCGGATGAATCAGTCAATAACTGCCTTGCATATTATGGATGTGACTTTGAACAAGGTACATGTGGATGGGTTCAGGATATGAATGACAATTTTAACTGGACAAGACAACGTGGTCGAACATCGTCATTGATGACAGGACCAAGCAGCGATCATACAACTCTTTCAACAACAGGATACTATCTATACATTGAATCATCAGCCCCAAGAAAGCCTAACGACACTGCAAGAATAATATATACCTTGCCTAAGACCAACGGCCTTTGTTCCCTCCGATTCTGGTATCATATGTATGGATCAAACATTGGTGCCCTCAATGTCTATCAGAAAACATTCCAGGCAACAACACTGCTGTCCTCAACAACAAGTGAACAAGGAAACACGTGGTTGCGACAAGAGGTAAACTTCCAAAGCTCAACGCCATATGAGGCAATCATTGAAGGTGTGGATTGGTGTTGGATACAGAGGTGACATAGCAATAGATGATATCACATTCACACCTGGCTGTGGTGCTGTTCCACCAGCCACAAACGTCCCAGTTACAGCAACCACACACTACCAGACATTTACACCTCCAGCTAACTTCACTGGAACTCCATGTGTTAACAATCAGTTCACCTGCAGTGATGGATCATGTATCCCTCCAACCAAGACATGTGACTTTACCCCTGATTGTCCCAATGGCATAGACGAACAAATGTGCCCAATCACGTGTGGGTTTGACACAGATACATGTGGCTGGTTAAACGCTCACCAAGACAAGTTCAACTGGGAGAGAGCATCAGGGGCTTCAACAGCTAGTGTACGAGCGATGGCTCCCACGGTCGACAGCACATCTAACCCTAAGGGATACTTTGTATTCATTCATGATCAGACATCAGGTCATCCAAATAGTAACAATGCCGTTTTCACAAGTCCAACTTACAATGGAGCCAGTGCCGAGTGCAAGCTACAATTTTACTACTACATGCAAGGATCTGGCTTCAGCACTCGTCTTACACTCTCCATCTACGAAAAGGGAGACAAATCAACGCTATGGCAAGAGAGCTCTGACGATGGACAGAACTGGCAACACACAACAGTGGGAATCGGTAGAAGACAGACTCCGTTCACACTGGAGTTTGAAGTGGTTGGTCCCTATTACTACGCGCGAAAAATTGCACTGGATCAATTCCAGTTCCAAGACTGTGGGCGAGCCCTTCCCCAGCCATCCTGTAACCAAGCAACTCAGTTCCGGTGCACAAATAAGGCCTGTGTCAGCTTAAGTAGGAAATGTGACATAACCGACAACTGTGGGGACAATTCCGATGAAACAGACCCAGACTGTTCAACATACATGAAGTTTGACTTCGAGAGTGGCTTTGGGGACCTGCTCCAAGGCAGAAACGGGGTTGATGATAACTTTGACTGGATTCGCTGGAACGGCAGCACTCCCTCGTACAACAGTGGCCCAGATCGGGACCACACTACTGGATTAGCTACTGGACATTACTTATACATGGAAGCCTCACAACCACACAAATATAATGACAAGGCGTGGTTGATGACTAAAACATTCAGTCCAACAGAAGGGAAGAATTGCCATATGAGGTTCAGCTATTACATGTACGGAAAGTTTGTCAAGCAGCTCAACATCTACACCAGGATCTACAACTCTGGAACACCTACCAACATTGTCTGGGCAAGGGCAGGAGATCAGGGTGCAGCCTGGCAACAGGGTGACGTCGCTCTGAACAGTTCCAGCAGCTTCCAGGTCATCATTGAGGGCAAGATCGGAGACAGCTACTTAGGTGACATTGCCATTGATGACGTGTCCTTCACACCAGACTGCCAATACTCCGGACAATCTCTACCAGATGCCCCTCGTACTGCTGTGACTGGGACAACACTGACCCCACCAACTACGGCACCTCATTCCTGTGATCTGACCAAGCAGTTCAACTGTCATGCAAGTGGGAAGTGCATCAGCAAGATAAAAGTCTGCGACTTCCGACAGGACTGTACAGACGGCTCGGATGAATCCAACTGTGGTATGTACCCAAGTATAGATGTAACCTAAATTGACATAACTTGAATGTAAATAGGAATGGCATGGGTGACGTGTTAATTAAACTGTGAAGGCTTGTCACCCACATTGATCAGGAATTTAAGTGATAGATGTACATAGAAGGTCTGCTAGTTTGCTTTAATCATGAACAAATCCTTCACAAATAATGTAACCACAATACATTCAATCATAATAATAGAAATTGAAATTCATCCTGGCTTGTTTGCGACACGACACTCCTATTCCGGAGCTGTAATCCTCCTGTGCGAGATCAGGTCCATAAACAATTTCTGTTTTAAAGGGGAAAATGTATGATATCAAATCTTGTAATATGAGGGCCACGACGTTTCGGAGTATATTCATGCTCCTTCATCATTCATACCTTCTGTGTCCACAAGATGGAGCAGTATGTTTTTACTCCGAACCGTTGTGTTCCTCATATTACAGAAGTTGATGATTCTCCATAATGTTTTCCCTTCATGTGTATCACTTCTAAATTCCATCCAAAGGCTACTTTCTGTTTTAGTCGCTGCGACAACCACCTTTGAGTCAGGTGACATGGGTAACTGGTATATTAACCAGACTGAGCTTGTTCCTGGGCAGACATACATCTGGTACGACACCTACGCCTCCACCTTACAGAACAACAAGTACAGGTACGTCCCAGCAGCATGAGTGAGTGAATGAATTTAGTTTTACATCGCTTTTAGGAATATTCCAGCAATAAAATGGACTTCACACATTGGACATGTGGGGAATTGAACCTGGGTCTTGCTGTGACACATTGTAACCATGTGGATCTATCAACATCTTGCATCTTAGAGTGAACATCTTTGTTCATTTGATTTCTTTACCCGAACTCAGCAATATTCCAGCAATCAACATCATGTGCATCCCTAACAAGTGATACGTGCCAGCCATGTATCGATCCATCCCGTCAGGCAGTTGGGATACGATGACCCGGATGTTCACGGGTGTAAGGGTGAATAAATTGACACAAATATACGAAATGAGTTGACATGTGTATACTCACTTCCTTAGTCATTTAGAAGCTGGTTGATAATGATATGATCATGGCTAGTAACGTGATCCTAACACCGTTATCATCAATGTTGTTGATTCAGGCCAAACCATGACCATGGTCATTTTCATATAATATGCTCATGGCTTAACGTGTACTAAATGTGATTCAGGCCCACACATGACCACACCCACAGTGACACGAACACAGGCTGGTTCTTGTGGGCAGACAGTTCTCCAGGTTCCTACAAGGACACAACAACAATCATCACTCCAACAATCAGTCAGACGGGGCCTCAGTGTCAACTGCAGTTCTTCTACTTCATGTCTGGCTATGCTCTGGGAACTCTGGAGGTGTACATGAAGTTTGGTAGCAGCATGCAGCAGACATGGGCGGCCAGTGGAGTGCGTGGAACGGCGTGGACAAAAGCACTCATCTTCCTTGGAACCTCGCAATCACTCCAGGTACATTCAGGTGTAGATAGATCCAGTTAACTTTGTAAGTGGTGACTCTAGCAATATTCTTCATCATCTTCGCAGGTGGTGACCATGAAATGGGCATCATATTTTATATCCATGTTGGCTATCGAACCTGGGTCTTCGTGACAAGTGAATGCTTTAACCACTAGGTTATCCCCTTCAACGTTGCAAAGAACAAGGTATCGGTGTTTTTACTGATTATTATCCATCAGCTTGGTGACCGTACATTTGGCATCCCTGTAGTAACAGAAATGGGGACGTAAAGACCATTCGTATAAGACCCCGGACAAATTGACAATATCTCCCTGCAGATCGTAATCCAAGCAAGACGTGGACGCGACTACCAAGGCGACATTGGACTAGACGACATATCCTTCATCAACTGTAAGCCAGTAATACCGTCCCCTAATGGATGCGATGCAACACAAATGACCTGCAGCAACGGCTACTGCATTGACCAGTCCAAAAAGTGCAACTTCGCCGACGATTGTGGAGATAATTCAGACGA
This sequence comes from Haliotis rubra, assembly GCF_003918875.1. NCBI lineage: Eukaryota > Metazoa > Mollusca > Gastropoda > Lepetellida > Haliotidae > Haliotis > Haliotis rubra. Next base: position 3,692,998 of record NW_025765336.1, read on the forward strand.
AATGGTCAGTTCGTAAAAAATGTGTGTCTTTTGGGGATGAATAGGATCCATATGAAAGAAAACGAGCCATTTGAACTTGGACATCATTATCTTTACCATGGTCAGAACTCACTTGTTCAACATTTCAACAACAGTTCAACAGATATCGAGTCCATGGATTTAAATTTTTCTGAGTTCCTTTGGCCCACCAGGCCATTGGTTCGAAGGTGTTGCTTGTCCCGATCATGGTACTAGTTTGATTCAGGAAGTTGGTAGCGCCAACGAATGCATTAGATGAGATAGAACCATTGTACTCACTCACTCATTCACTCACTCTTTCACAGCAAACACAGTGTGATAGTCTGTACCCAGGAAGGTGCGACTTTGAGCATTACATCTGCTCGTCCTGGACTCAGGAGGTCAGCGCCACGCTCAACTGGACATTGCACCAAGGTCCCACACCGAGCGCAGGCACTGGACCATCGGTGGATCATACATCACGACACGCTACAGGTCAGTTTTCTTTGTCCACTGTGGCGATCTTGTATGGGCGTTGGTGGGTGACTGGTTGTTTAATGCTCACAGTACGGTGGTGTGCTCCTAGCTACATGGAACAGACTGACGGATATTTGAACCACAAATAACCCATGATTCAGTTTGACAAATCATGAAAATCTACTGAAAGAAGCAGAGTATTCAAATCACATATTCTCTTGGAACCGATCTTTCTGAAAGAGAGTCAGGCAATTCGGCCATAATCTTGGCATCAGTGAACAGAATTGAAATAAATATTGCAAGGCTGTGACATCGATGCAGTGAGGCTAGGTTAATCTCAGACATATTCCACAGGTTAATCTAAGGCATATTCCGCAGATCAATCTAAGGCATATTCCGCAGATCAATCTAAGGCATATTCCGCAGGTTAAGCAAAGGCATATTCTGCAGATCAATCTAAGGCATATTCCGCAGGTCAATCTAAGGCATAGTCCACAGGTCAATCTAAGGCATATTCCGCAAGTTAATCCTAGGCATATTCCGCAGATCAATCTAAAGTAGATCAATCTAAGACACATTCTGCAAGTTAATCTAAGGTATTCCGCAGGTTAATCTAAGGCATATTCTGCAGATCAATCTATGACATATTTCGCAGACCCTCAAGTATGACGAGGCTGTGTCATGCTGTCTTCCAAACTAAAACTACAACCAACTGCTCAAAACGAATTGAGCTCCATAATTTGAATAGAATCTGTCTTCTTTTGATCACAGTATAATTATGTCACACTCACCTTCTCTGATATCCCTTCCCAGGACACTACCTATACATAGAAACCTCCGCACCAAGCAAGCAAGGAGACAAGGCCAGACTCGCATCCTTTGCCATCAAGGGCTCATCCAGAAACTGCGCTGTAAGTGTTGAGTTAGTGGTATGGATTACTTGAAGGATCGGCTTCAATTTGTTTGGCACCAGCTTTGTGTAGTGGTTCCAGGTTAGAGGAGCTGAATGGTCGGGTTGCCAGACTCTCAGATTTGATCCACTGTGAGTCATCGTATCCTGCCGGCGTGAATCGTTGCTCATGATTTTAATCACTGGTTGGACAAGTCGCCGTCCTGTAGCTGCCCTATTGCTGAGTTTGGCGTTATTTTGTCTTAAAGATCACATATACTCTAGGGGGGTACAAATACATAAATCACTAACTGGCATCGCTATAAACGAAACCCCGTCATTAAAACTACTCACTTCGGTCTTTAATTAACTTAAATCGAGTGCACAAAAAGTGCACAATTCTCACCCTCGAACGAAATTTCAACCAATCAGAGCGGGGCGTCTCTGTGACGTCATATGAGGAATAGATATGAGGGCCGATGCAGAATTCATCTACATTTCAGGGGGTAAATTATCTTGTTTACAGGTTTGTATAAACCTGAAATCGTGACAACTGTTGTGGAAAATGAAAGCTATATGTTCTCACAATCTACTGTCATTTAATTTTGTCTCCTGCTTTGCCTAGTTTCCGAGTTACAACTTGTTTTCATAGACGATTCTGTCAAAATCGCTTGGTGTCGTTAGGCCTTATTTGTATAATGACTGATCCAAATTGATCCTATTTCTGTGTTTTTTTACCTCGATATTTAATCATGTCATGTAAAAATCTGTTTGTATTCTCAAAACAGTGTCGGCCCATAAGTTTTCACATGCAATACAGCAATTAATACTCCCTTGTTGTAACCCGTGTTAGGTGGTATAAACCTACACATGTTATTTGTCATCATTCACTTGATGGTCAGTTAATGAATTTATAACAAGTATAATTAGTGGTAACACACTTAGATTACCCGACAAAGGTTCCCATTTGACATTTCTTGTGTCTGGAGTAAATATTCAACATTATTAACACCGATCAAAGGATTAACCGATAACACGCTGATTCATTAATTACTTTTATCTTACACAGCGGATTTGTCAAGAGGTAGTGTTTATGTATGTAGATTTACTAATCTATACTGAATACACTCTGTCGTGTCTGTGTCTGCGTAAAAACAACGTCCTTCTTTCAAAGGATTAACCGGCAATACATTGATTGATTGCCCATTATTGGCTAACTAAATTACTGTTTTTAAAGAAGGGCGGACATTATGCAATTAGTTGCCAGGTGTGCTATCTTGGGTGACCAATGAGACTATATACCAATGTGAATTACCTGAAAAGATTTATCACTTTTTCGTATATTAAACTGTTAAAAGCTGCAGATGGAACAGCTGCAGATGAATGGCATATCACTCATTTTTGTGGATATTGATGGATACATTCCTCGAATAAGGTAATAGCCTGACATTGTTCCTATAACTTTAATCTGTTTTAATTTTATTTTTGCATTTTGTTTTTATTCATTTGTCGTAGCATTCAACAGAATCATTATTTTCGCCATGAAGTGTAATGAGAAAAAACAACCTACACTAGGGTGTGTGTGCGAATTATGATTCACATTGGCAAACTATAAAATGTCTAGATATTACAGTTCTGTTATAAATTCACTATAAGTATCAGCAAATCGTCTGCTTTTTATTTAGTTTCAAAATGCATACAAGTATGATGATAAACTAATTAGGATTATAAGACCAAATATAAAGACGTACATTGACTAGTATCTACATACTGGTGAGTGCACGTTAACCACGTGAATGTAGCAAGAAATTTATCGCGCAGTATTGTCACTTCGACCCCCACCTCGCTGCCGTGGAAGAAATCGTTATGTTATAAGTTTTGTCATGCCAAATCCTTTTGGTTATGATTCCAATACATATTTAACTACGAGTAGAAAGTAGTTTTGATTTTCTAACTTGATGAAAACAAACCATAATCTCATTAATTCTAACAGACTTTAGCCCGTCACTTTACGATTTTCAAAAATGGCGGCGCCCTGTCGCGAACATCCGCCAGTCTGAGGATAAATGCTATTTAGGTTTGTTTCACGGAGTTACAAAATCAAAACTACTTTCTACTGGTAGTAAAATATGTATTTGATTGATGGCCAATAGGATTTTGCATGACATAGCTTATAACATAACAATTTCTCTCGTGGAAGCGAGGTGGGTGTCAATATAATACTACTTACAATATTATTGTTACTTCGACCACAACCTCGCTTCCCAGGAAGAAATCGTTATGTTACAAGTTGTGTCATGGAAAATCTTTATGGTCATCAATCATATACATATTTTACTACAACTAGTAAGTAGTTTTGATTCTTTAACTTCCGTGAAGCGATCTGAACACAAGTAAGATATCGTTTCCGGCTTCCACAACGCTCGCTTCGCACTCACAAACATAACCCATTTATCACGAACTGCGGGGTCCTGTGGAAATCTGTGCATGGTGACACCATCGCCCGACCTCTAGGAGCAATTGACGACAAAGCAACGATTCGGCATGTCGTCGTTGATGTCGAGAAATCATCAAAATTATGAGCGTGCTACACACTTTCTATACAACTAACTGAAAATCGTTCCTCATATGACGTCACTGCAGTGCTCTGGCGACAGAGTTACGTAACCTGTCTGTGGTTTCGTTGGCGGGCGAGAGTGAAGCAGGCGACTTTTTGGGCACTTTTAATCGCTCGGTATTAATTAACCAAAAGTTTTTTAAGAATGAATTTGGTGTTCCGCATAAGTATAACCACAGATCTTTCATATGTAATAGTTAAAAGAGTACAAAAAACAAAGTTTATTTTGTCTTAACATATGACACGCCTACAAGAAAGGGAACAATGAAACTCCCTTGCAGGAACGGTACCGTCAGTATTGAGACATGTATGTTATATAAGTATTTTCTACAGCTTTTGGAAATGGCCCCCTGATTAATATTAATTTGAATTGTTTGGATGTTTGAAGAACTCAGTTGACAATAATTTGGCTTCCGTCAACCTTTCTGTCCTTAGGGCCTGCAGTGTGACTCGGATGAACACAATTACTTCATTGGGTTTTTTTTTCTTTTCATCTTTATATTCCAAACTATTAGAACATGTCATCGTATCCCAACTGCGTAGATCGATGCTCATGACGTCGATCATTGGATTGTCTGGTCCAGTCTGGATTATTTACAGACCGCCGTCATATAGCTGGAATATTGCTGAGTGTGGTATTAAACCAACCAAACTATTAGTCATTTAAGTCCAAACTGTCAGATCCTGAAACTGGTTTCTTGTTCCACACAGATCCGACTATGGTACGACATGAACGGCGCGGATGTTGCCGCACTCACCATCTACAAGAGATTCGACTACACGGCGACGGGGCTGCATATGATCGCCAACTACACCACGAATACAGGAGACGTGTGGATAGAGTCCCAGAACACGCTGGACAACAAAGGCGGGGCAGGAGACTACCGGGTAGGGAGATAGTCACTGATGATATGGCCTAAATATGTTATAAACGCCAGTGATGTCACAAGATATATACATTCATGAGGAGACTACCGGGTAGGGAGATAGTCACTGATGATATCTGCTGATTATGTTATAAACGCCAGTGATGTTACAAGATATATACATTCATGAGGAGACTATCGGGTAGGGAGATAGTCACTGATGATATGGGCTGATTATGTTATAAACGCCAGTGATGTTACAAGATATATACATTCATGAGGAGACTATCGGGTAGGGAGATAGTCACTGATGATATCTGCTGATTATGTTATAAACGCCAGTGATGTTACAAGATATATACATTCATGAGGAGACTATCGGGTAGGGAGATAGTCACTGATGATATCTGCTGATTATGTTATAAACGCCAGTGATGTTACAAGATAAATACATTCATGAGGAGACTATCGGGTAGGGAGATAGTCACTGATGATATCTGCTGATTATGTTATAAACGCCAGTGATGTTACAAGATATATACATTCATGAGGAGACTATCGGGTAGGGAGATAGTCACTGATGATATGGGCTGATTATGTTATAAACGCCAGTGATGTTACAAGATATATACATTCATGAGGAGACTACCGGGTAGGGAGATAGTCGCTGATGATATCTGCTGATTATGCTATTAACGTCGGTAATGTGATAAGATGTGTAAGTTATATTTTGAAACAATCCTACATTGATGAGAAGACATTCATGACGAAACTAAAAGGTTTCATAATAACAATCGTCAGTAAATGGGTACCCGGTAGAATGTGACCTTTATCTGTACTTGAATACTTTAGTATACCAGGGAGGATGTGCAAAATGATTTTTTTACCATGATGCCATCCATATTCCATGCGATTGTATTGATGTTTTACTTTACACTGTCAAACTAGAGACAAACGGAATGTGGTGATGTAACCATTATATAATCCACTTCCGCCTGTAGGGATTTTGACTGATGAACACTAACACTATCGATGTTATTTCAGGTTGTAATCGAAGCAACGAAAGGAAATGGTTACCATGGTGACATTGCAATTGATGACGTGTCACTTACGCCAGGTTGCCAAAAAGGAGGTAATCCATTTACCAGCCTCTTATATCCTAACATCCAACTAACTAATATCGCTGAAATATTAAGTCTTTCCAACTGATCCTGATAATTTTACACCACATGTGTGTATATGAGTTATTTACATGTGCAGTATTCACACATCCACCTGTGAAGATCAGTGTTGAGTTGATCTTGTGCAATCCATACTTGTCGTAAGGGGTGACCAACGGGATTGGTCGATCAGGCTTGTTGACTTGGTAAACACACTTTATGGTTCACCAACTGCGTAGATCAGTGCTCATGCTATTGATCACTGGATTGTCTGGTCCAGACTTGATTATTTACAGACCGTCGCGATATTGATGGAATAATGCTGAGTTCGGCGTTCATTCACACACTCACTCACTCACTCACTCACTCACCCACTCACTCGACACATCCATGTGTTACAGGGCATATTCCCGGTGAAGCCACGCCTCCCCCCACGACGCCATCTACGTGTGCACACAACCAGCGCAGCTGCTCCAACGGAAACTGCTACAGTTGGAACGAGAGGTGCAACTTCCACGACGACTGCGGCGACCTGAGCGATGAAATAAACTGCGGTATGGAAAATCATTATAATCAAACACACCAGACCCTTGTTAATGAGAAAGAAGTGTCAAGTTAGTTTAGTTTTTAAAATGTTTTAGCAGCATTATTATTATCATAGGCAAAACTTTGAAGTTTAAAACATCTAAAACAGTCGCACAGGTTTGTCCAGTACAGATACTGTAATAGAGAAAATACATTGTTGCAAAGTAAACGTGTGGACCGCATTTATCCTAACCGTGGCGGTGGGGTAGCCTTGTGGTTAAAGAGTTCGCTCGTCAGGCCGAAGACCCGGGTTCGATTCCCCACACGGGTACAATGTGTGAAGCTCATTTCAGGTGTCTCCCGCTGGAATGTTGCTGACAGAGGCATAAAACTATGCTCACTCACTCACTCGCTCACTCACTTTCCTAACGGTAATGCTAACGGGCGTTTAATGCTATGAGCCTAAACTATGTTGATTTTTTCAATCCAAGCTTCATATTGTTTCAGTTCTGAAATGAGAAGACAAAATGTTAATCAGACGAGTGTGTTCAATGAACTTTTTTTTAAACAGTAAGAACTATTTTCGGGATTTTTTTCTTCAAATCAGTATCCAACACGCCCTCCCTCCAAAATATCACATTGTCAGTGACTATTGTATCAATGTCACTGTAACCCAAATTATTAATCTTAATTGCTTTTTGTCTCATATAGAATTATTAGGATGTTTTTGAGATGAGATCATCTTTCACTCAGTGTTTCAGGACATATATAAAATACATTATGTTGAAAGGGACAAATAAACATTTCGAGGTTTGTTTTTCTTTTAGCACAGCATATTTTTAAGAGAATTTCATTTCAGGCGACCAAATGCATGTTTTGAAAGAAATTGAAATTTCAGGAACATCATGCACGTTCGAAGATGGATTGTGTGGATGGAAGAACGACAAGGGAGAGAACTTTGATTGGACTACTCACACCGGAAAAACAACTAGTGTCAATACTGGACCTGCCAGCGATCACACTTTCCTCTCTCCAAGTGGTGGGTTTCTTCAGAGTATTCTAACAAAATTATTTTTAAACATTGTTACGACCGACGTTTCCATAATGTGAAGAAAATTGTACATTTATATGTATACGTTCAGTAGTAAAGGTAATTGCACAAACTATCACAAAAACATTCTAATATGAATAATTACCGACAAATATGATCGTATTATCAATCAATGACTTTTAGGTATTACCTTACACTATCTTCGGGGAGGGCTAGTCTAGTTGGTAAAGCGTTCGCTCGTCACGCCGAAGTCCCGGGTTCGATTTCCCACATGGACACAATGTGTGAAACCCATTCTGGTGAACCCGCCATGATATTGCTGGAATATTGCTACAAACGTAAAACTAAACTCGCTCACTCATTAGAATATTTTCTCTAAAATAATGCCGAAATAAAATAATTTGATAGCGCGTAACAATGGCGTTTTAACAGACACATGAGATTATCGCCAAATAAAGCACTATCGTGATGATTTTGATGCTAAGGAGGGAAGATCTAGACTTGGGATTGGTCTTCCTCCTTGTCGAAACTGTCGACTTCTGGGATCGAGTTGTCAGGGCAGTGACCTAATATTCATCATATTAGGAGCTTAATGATGAAATCCGTGCCATGCTGACAATATCTTACTCTGATCTACTTTTGTAATCTTTTGCTTAGTTTCTACATTCAGTTTTCGGGCTAGTCAATTATTTTTTGGGCTTGTAACTTTCAGGCATAGCTAGCCCGACTGGCCAGCAAAATTTGGAAAATATTTGGCACACTGGGTTAGGGTAACAGACTGTGTATATGGGTGATATCAATGGCTGGAGTGTCTGGCCTTAACTCTATAATTCATTTAACATCAAAAGACTAAATGTTTATCGTTTTACTTTAATCGTAGCAGATGGATAAATTGGTAAAATTACCCAATACCTTTTTTCAAAGCTATTGACGTCATCTCTTGTAGGCCACTACATATACATTGAGACCAGTGGAGGGTTACACAATGGCGATACTGCAGTCCTCGAGACTTCCATCTACACACAGAGCGGCCCCAACTGCCAAGTGTCGTTCTGGTACAACATGTACGGCCAAACCGTCGGGAGACTCAGTCTCCTTGTAAAGAGTGTACAGGGTGGCATCGTTTCACTGTGGTCAAAGACAGGAAACCAGGGACAGGCATGGCAACAGGCAAATGTTACCATCGGTGCCAGGACCAAGTTCGCTATACTCTTTGAGGCTACAAGAGGAAATGGTTACCAAGGCGACATTGCGCTCGATGACGTAGCACTCAACAACTGTGGAACTGGTAAGGCTTGCATCAGTCCACGAAGAGGGATTTTAATACGTACAATTTCTTATAACCCGTGAAGGTCCGGGTTAGAAATGATCTTTAGCTACCCATGCTTGTCGTAAGAGGCAACCAACTAACGGGATCGGATGGTCGCTGACTTGGTTGACAAATGTCATCATATCCCAGACCCGTGAAATCCAGGTTGGAATTGGTCTTCAGTAACCCATGTTTGTCGTAAGAGGCGACTAACGGGATCGGGTGGTCAGGCTTGCTGGCTTGGTTCCCACATGTCATCGGTTGCGCAGATCGATGCTCATGCTGTTGATCACTGGATTGTCTGGTCCAGACTCCATCATTTACAGACCGCCGCCATATAGCTGGAATATTACTGAGTGCGGCGTAAAACTAAACTCACTCACTCACTCATCATATCCCAATTGCGTAGATCGATGCTCATGGTGTTGATCACTGGATTGTCCGGTCCAAACTCGATTATATACAGACCGCTGCAATAAAGTGTCCTATTTCCACATGTTAAAATATATTAAGCCAAATATGGCGAACCCTCACCACGGTACTGCTGGAATAGCCACGGTCAAACACGCAAAGTGTCTCTCAGTGTAATGGTAAGTTGGCTATGTAGGTACGAACAACCCAGATACAGTTATAACTGCTAGTTAAGCAACAGTTTACTTGACATGTTCAACCACAGTTAGTCATACAATGATAATGGAAAAATATTTCTGTGTTTATATATTTGACTCTTATCACCGGTTCCAGGAACACTGGCACAAAAGTGCGGTGACAACCAGTTCATATGTTCAAACCAGATGCAATGTGTGGACTACATAAACATGTGTGACAAAACATCCGACTGCAATGATGGCTCAGATGAACTTGCAAGTAACTGCCGTAAGTAACCCTTCTTCGACTGCTGTGTACTCCCCAGGGTGTTGAGAATAGTATTTGAATACAAACTCGTCTAGATACATGTATTGTTGTTCATCCTCTTCTTATCCTTGCTCTTGTCTTTATTCAACGTACACATTTAGATACGTCATGTGTTTCAGAGTGACATATGTTCATAATCAAATCCAAGGCACACTTCACACGACAATGGATTATGTCATCTGTGACTGCGAAGTGTGAATATAGCGCTACATGATGATGATGATGATGATGATGACTGCGAAGTGTGAATATAGCGCTGCATGATGATGATGATGATGATGGTGTCTGCGAAGTGTGAATATAGTAGTGCATGATGATAATGATGATGATGATGATGTCGGCGGTGATGATGATAATGGCGATGATGATGATGATGATGCTATATCAGAACTATTTTGATTGCAGCCACCCAGCTCGGAGACTGCACATTTGACAGCCAGGACTGGATGAGTACATGCCAATGGACATCGGTCAACAGTTCTGACGCCCAGTGGTACCAGGCTGCCCGGTCACCCACAAAGGGGACCGGACCTGGCAGTGACCACGGTCGACGCGCTGGAGGTGTGTATCCAACTTGAGTCATGAAGCACATATACCTGTAACAGTTTACATTGTTGACCTATGGACAAGAGGGCGGTGGGGTAGCCCAGCGGTTCACGCATCCGTTCGTCACGCTGAAAACCGGAGTTCTAATCCCTTCTTGGTTCAGTGTATTAAGCAAAATAATGATGTACCCAAAGGCCTGTTCCGACCGCGTTCCGCAAAGAAGGGAGTTAGGCCAAAACATGGAGCAGATTGTTATGTTCTCATGTAATTTCATTTTCTAGGAAAATACATCTTCATGGACAGCAGCAAGATGGCTGTTGGCGACGTCGCCAGTGTAGCGACGCCCCAATTCCCTCCCAGCAACGAGCTGTGCCATCTGAGATTTTACTACTACATGCACGGGTCGACTGACATGGGACCTCTGAACGTAAGACAAGAGTCATGTAATAAATACGTTCCTTTAGTGACATTTCAAAGTTTGTGTGATTTACAAGGGAGATACTTCTCTTGGTATACAACAATGTGACGTATATTAACTTGCTTGAACACGATAGTATCACACGAAAAATAAGTTTGTTAACTATAGATCTATCTTACTTAACTAGGTAGACGTTTCCAAAATATAATAAGCAAACATGTAAGTTTAATTCGGAACAATCAAATAACTGGGTATTTTTACTAATCGCTCTTATACAATTACTACGAGTTAACATGAAAACAACCAAATAGTTTTGGCTGGAGATACGCGTATACTGACAAAAATGTGCAAATGCTTTCGCGCTCTCTCTCTCTCTCTCTCTCTCTCTCTCTCTCTCTCTCTCTCTCTGTCTGTCTGTCTCTCTCTCTCTCTCTCTCTCTCTCTCTCTCTCTCTCTCTCTCTCTCTCTCTCTCTCACACACACACACACACATTGTGTACATGTAATCATACTTATGGACTGTTTATGTTAAACATGTGTTTACTAGCCGTTTATGTTTCACACCTTAAGGTGTACCTGGTCAATACGCAAGGTCAACGAGAGCTGGCCTGGACACTCCAACACAACCACGGTGCGTGGTGGACCCGAGTCAACATTCCTATTGGTAACAATCTCGGGTTCAAGGTCATCTTCGAGGCAGAACGAGGCTCTGGTAAACTTGCTGACATAGCTATTGATGACGTCACATTCACCCCGGAATGTACCACCGGAAGTGAGTATAGATGTCCATCTAATGGAGATTCACAAAGATATGTTCACCATTATTTATTCTTGGAAGGTAATATCCATTAGGACAAACCATACTGCTTGATGTAACACAACTATTGCGACACGTGGAAATCCTAACACCAGATGTTCGTAAATTCTCCTCAGTACAAGAAGCACTCAAACATCATGAATGGAAAGCAAAAAAAGCAACACAAATTAGTAACAGCGATCTTAGTATTTCAACATTCGTGGTGTATTCCAGATTACACTTATCAAGCTGTCGAGTAAGTTAGAGTAGACAATTACACTACCGAGCTAAATATGCTCTATCAATGACACAGGATAACCGTAGCACGAAAAACATAAAAGACAGGACCCAAATCACTCATGTTTTATAACACAATATACGAATTAAAAATCCAATGTGGCTGCCAAATCTCCTCACCATCAGCGACCACACCACTAAGTAGAACGTATTGTTAGGGAGACCAAATTCAGTCAAGCTTCACAATGCAAAATACAAATAGAAAACAATCCAATATGGCGGCCAAATCTGCTTTGCGGATCTTATAAACCAGTGACGATTACATCACTGAGCTTGTTATATTAATTCGATCGACAGAGCCTCGACCATCTAGTGGACTTGTGTGTAGCTACCAACAGACCATGTGTGGACCCCTCAATCAGTGTCAACCGAATACCTGGCACTGCGATGGAGTGCAGGACTGCCCCGACGGAAGTGACGAACCAGCCAGTTGCCCAACCATCTCTCATTCAATCTATTGTAAGTTTCTGGGTGTTTTTATCTGAGTGACACAAACCTGAAATCTGATCCGGGAGCGGGTTGTATGTTGAAAATAATGTGTCATTTACCATCCGAAAACAAACTTAAGTATATTAATTTTAATGTATTATTTATTTCACATCTGTCCAAATGATGCCAGCACAATGGCCAACCCTTGAGGCATCTTACAATGATTACATCCGTAAAGATACGGGTTAGAATTGGTCTTCAGCAACCCATGCTTGTCGTAAGAGGCAACGGGATCGGGTTGTCAGGCTCGATGGCCTGGTTGACACATGTCATCGTATCCCAATTGTGTAGAACGATGGTCATGATATTGGTTGAGACTTATTTACAGACCAGCGTGCAAAAGTGTTAACTACAAACAAAGAAGATCTTAGAATGACTGTTTAGGACACGAGTATGAACCACACATCTTCCAGTTCCGAAAGTGTATTTCGAAAAAGTATTGTTGTAAAGAGTTTGGTTTTGGTTTTCTTTCAGCAAAGACAGTCACGTCGAGCACTCCATCCACTCCAAAGCCGACATCAGGTCCATCGTGTCCAGATGGTCAATTTGCATGTTCTGGACTGTGTATCTCGTCCGTACTTCTCTGTGATGGTGTAAGCGACTGCCCCGACGGCTCAGATGAAAACTCTTGTGGTAAGTCTAGTAAACATAATATAGGCCTATAGGAACCCAGGAATAACAAAGCGATCATAGCTACGACTGTTGTGCGTCAGTGTGATAGTGACGATCGTATTGGCACTACGACTGGAACGTTTGCCATGGAATGAGAGTTACGATCGTATTGGTACTAAGACTGGAACGTTTGTCATGGAATGAGAGTTACGATCGTATTGGCACTACGACTGGAACGTTTGTCATGGAATGAGAGTTACGATCGTATTGGCACTACGACTGGAACGTTTGTTATGGAATGAGCGTTACGATCGTATTGGCACTACGACTGGAACGTTTGTCATGGAATGAGAGTTACGATCGTATTGGCACTACGACTTGAACGTTTGTTATGGAATGAGCGTTACGATTGTATTGGTACTACGACTGGAACGTTTGTCATGGAATGAGAGTTACGATCGTATTGGTACTACGACTGGAACGTTTGTCATGGAATGAGAGTTACGACGAATCTTCTGTTGAACAATTGTAACAGCTTCTTTGAAACAAACACAAAGAATATTTACTGTAGCAATATACGAAGCAGGAACCTCTGTTGAATGAAGCAACTGAGCTGAGTTTAGAGCTTAGCAGACTTGAATTGACTCATGGCCTTAATACGGTTACGTCACTGGGCTTCCTTTTTCCTTGGGCGGTCGGGTAGTCGAGTTGTTAAAGCGTTCGCTCGTCACGCCGAAGACTCGGGTTTGATTCCCCTCACGGGCACAGTGTGTGAAGCCCATTTCTGGTGGCCCCCGCCGTGATATTGCTGGAATATTGCTTAAAGCGTCGTAAAACCAAACTCTTAAGACAACTTCTTAAGATATAAATGTGAGCATAGAGAAACGCAATACGTAAAATAACACTGTATAATAAACAGCCTGTTGTGAGTGAACACTGATTGATAACCGTTAAGCACACATGCATTTGTGTTATTGTATTTTAGTGAGTGATGCTGTTATCTGTGTTGTGATAACGTTGATATTACGCCTTTCAGAAAAGTGCTCCCAAAACAGCTTCTACTGCCTCCAAAAACGACAGTGTCTGGGTCGATGGATGATCTGTAATGGAAACTCCGACTGCACCCAGAACGTCGGCGACCAATTTGGTCAAGATGAGGCAAGCTGTGGAGGTGAGTAGGAAATAATATTGTTCTCAGTTAGTCGTATAAACACAACAACATTTGTCTTTGTTCAGCGTCAACGTCGTTTCGTTTTCCATTTTGAAAAAGCCAAAAAAAAACCTACATGTGTACTGAAAATATAAACCACACTCTCACCTCCTTAATGCTGCATTATAAACCTATCTCCGATTTTCTCTGCAGTAAAGTAGGTTCCTTCCAGGACCCGGTAGACCTCTGCCGTGACTTTGCACCGATCATTTCTAAACCCAGGTTTTGAAGTACACGTTTCGAAAACTCATATCAGGTTAAATTTCGACCATTTCATAACCTAAGTTTTGAAATGGTTGTTATTTAACCTGATATGAGGTTTTGAAATAACCGTTATTTATGATTGATACAACTTTGTCTTGCTATGGCTGATCGTAAAATATTGAAAATTTCCAACATATAGTGGCAATTACTGGTTTTGAGCCCGCAACCCATTGCTCTCTAGCTTGGCGGTTTTATCCACCGGGATACGAAGGGTCGCTGGGAAGAATGAGAAGAATGTTTGTCAGCATGAACCATGTGCAGGACACGGGTAGCGCGTGCACAGTTGGGATACGATGACCAAGTCAGCCAAGTCAGGGAGCCTGACCACCCGACCGCGTCAGTCGCTTCTTACGACAATCATGGTTTCTATTCTAACCTGGATCTTCACAGTTGGGTACGGGACGGTGGGGTAGCCTAGTGGTTAAAGCGTTGGCTCGTCACGCCGAAAACGCGGGTTCGATTCCCAACATGGGTATGATATGTGCAGCCCATATCTGGTGTCCGTGATATTGCTGGAATATTGCTAAAAGCTGCGTAAAGCTCACTCACTTTGGATCTTCACAGTTGAGTACTGCAGGTAGTCCTTCTATTGCCATAGTATGACGCTCAATTCACCTGCCTACCCAATCACTGCTTGTTTTTACAGTATGCCCGACCAACTACTGCCTGAATGGAGGGACGTGTGTCGTAAAGTCTGGAAACAAGGGTCTATCGTGCAAGTAAGACTGTTTTTAATCTCTAATTAATGGCAAACTGTGATCGTATGTTTGCTTCTCACATTGGGATTTAATTAGAAGAAAGTATTGACGATAGTTTCTATATTTTAGCACTCATGACATGTGGTTGAAGATCGATATAGCGTCTATCGAAATATGTATATATTAAATTGAAAATAACAAATAATAAGTTTAAGATGTAAATTCTGCTGAGGTTTTGTGATTTTATACACATTTCTGTATGCTATTGCCAACCAT
Source organism: Haliotis rubra (assembly GCF_003918875.1). NCBI lineage: Eukaryota > Metazoa > Mollusca > Gastropoda > Lepetellida > Haliotidae > Haliotis > Haliotis rubra. Next base: position 3,708,410 of record NW_025765336.1, read on the forward strand.
ATGACACAAACCTTCTCTGGTTAAAGCAAGTCTTTTATGTACACACAGAACATTGATCTGTGGCGTCAAACACTCCATGTAAGGCTGTTTTCATTTTCTCCATTTGAATTCAATATGTTTGTATTCACCTATTTCCTGACCCACCCCAACCGTGTTGTAGCTGTTCCTCTGGGTATCAAGGGCGGCGCTGTCACCAGAACACCCAAGGCCCCACAGAAGCCTCTGTACAGAACACTGGAACTAACACAGGTGGGTGGTTCATCTTGTGACACTTGGAACTCATATTTGTAGAACATGTACGTCCCTGTGATCGACAAACACGATCTCGTCTGTAGAGGTGGCGACTAACTGCTTCCTATTTGATTATAATGCCCACATAAAATTGCCCAACATCCCAAAGTGTCTAGGCTTTATGTATCATATAACCTCCTGAGTAATCTCCTCAATATTGACATTCAACCTCCTCTGAAGTAACCCCCTCAAGACAGACTAGTAACTCCTCAGTATTGACGTCCTACATCTTCATTATGGACATTTAACCAAGTCATTCTGGACATGTAACCTCTTCATTCTGGACATGTAACCTCTTCATTACTGACATGTAACCACTTCATTATGGACATGTAAACTGTTTATTATGGACATATAACCTCTTCATTATGGACATAATAACCTCTTCATTATGGACATAATAACCTCTTCAGTATGTAACATGCATGTACTGCTACTCTCCATCTTTCCATCTGCAGCAGCCCTAGCGGCTTCCCTCAGCGTTGTCCTGGTGCTACTTGCCGTGGGCGGCGTGGTCGGCGGACTCTTCTACTACCGACGTCGAAGAGCCAGGTGCGTTGTGTGGGGCCATGGGCGTGATCTGATCAGTTAAGGATCAGATAATATGTCGATATAGTTTGTGAAATCCTTAACTGATAAATGTATCTGTATGCAGCCATGGAGTGGTTATTGTAAATGACTTGAGTCAAACCTGTTGGTCAAACAGACAGAACTGAGCATCTGATAATTTTGGAAATATATAAGACCTCTGAGTACTTTGGAATATTGCTGGGACGTTTAAGAGCAATGTGTGATCACTCGCTCAATCAGTTATTCTATTGTCAGCTGTTCACCTTCATACCGCAACATTTCTGTTTTCAGGCAACTCCTGTACGGCTCCGGAAGTCAAGGCTTGAGCAATCCTGTGTACGACTACGGAAGCGGAGACGCCGACGTAAGCAATGAAATTTAACTCATATCATGTGCAGCCACAATATTTGGCTTGAAAGGAAATTCGCAATCAAAAAGGTCACGAGGCAAATTTGGAAATAAGGAATTCAAAATAGTGGACTAATTTACTGCAGATTGGCCGTTACACGCAATAATTAGTATTTTATATTGGTTTAAACCTATCAAATTCTACATGGGTACAATGTTTGAAAACGAAATCTGGTGTCCCCTTCTGTGATACAGCTGAATATTGCTTATAGCGGGTTTCGCCATAGTTACTCACTTACTGATCAGTCTGTCATGTAATGGTTTAATTACTTGACATGTTTTATACAATGAATCTGATGCTGTATCTATGTGTTTCAGTATCAGATGAGTGAACTTGAGCCTCAAAATCTCAGCTCAGACCCGTCGCTGTCCATCGACAACCCACTCTACTCCGAAGCTTAATTGTCTTGGAATATGGTCAACCCTGAACAATGATGAAAAAACAGAATGTTTACTTTAAAAACTGTATCCCGCGAAATTCTAATCTGTAATTGTTAAATGGATTGAAATGTTTTATTGTTGACTACCGATTGTAAATAAACGCATATACAAACATATTTAATTGTTTTTCTTCACATGATGACGATATACGGTGTGATAACAGAGGGATAATATGTTTGTGTTATGGTAATGTAGAGGTGTATAGGGGCGCGGTGGGCTAGCCGGCTAAGGCGCCAGGCTAGTAATCCAGCGAGGTTGAGGTGTCGGTATCGAGCCCACCTGTGACCGGGTGTAAAAACGTTGGAGTCAACTTTGTGTTCAGACTCTTTCAGTGTTGTCACAACGCATAGTGTACAGTACACAACCCTGTGCACTGTGCACCCACAAGTCCGTTGGTATATGACCAGATGGTGGCCACATGAATACGTGCAAAAACCTAGTTGCGGGTACAGCAACGTGCAGTAAACTTGGACAAAGTACTGTGACTATGTGTCCCAGTCCACCCAGCTGTGAATGGGTACCTAGTTAGGATGAGAAAGCCACAATAACTCGGTGCGCCTAGTGGCTGCAAGAGTTGTATACTCCCCAGGGAGTTGAGATTGATAATACGATGTGCCATTGAGATTTACATCCAATGATCGAGGGAAAACATATTACGCCTTGAGCAAGCACTAGTTGCCTGGATATGTGCGCTATATAAGTATCCTATAATAATAATATAATGCATCCTTTGTTTGTACCAGGATCCGCTGGTCTGGACTTAAATCCAAGATTCCCAAGTCAAAACATTGATTACACAACAGCCTCGTTTCCTGTTGACTGAGTTCCGTCCTATTGCGCAACTTAGTACAATAACCAGTCAAGAATTTTGAGACCAACTCATTCAACTGGATATATAAATATTAATTAGTATTATTTGATACATCTAATTACTTGTATATTGCAACACTACGCTCCTTCTAATCCTTGCAAACACGTCGTGCTCTGACAAACGGTAATCTGGAAATCGTGGTAAATCTCAAAACGAGGCTCGGCTACAATAAACGTCTGGCGGTCTGGTACGGACTTGATATTATATCAAGCACATTGTTCGTTACAAAAATACATTTGATTAGCGCAAAGAACACATAACAGGTGTAACCAGTGCGTCAGATGAATTGTGAATCCTTGTATACTAGCCACATAAAGAAACTGTGCATTGTCAAAATATTATCCCAGTTGATAAGTACGATAACAATGTCAAAGGTACATATAAACTTTAATGGAGGGATCATGAGACCATAACAAGTCGGGAGAATTTCAATTGAAAAATCTATCACAGGGGTCAAACGACCATGTCACAAGCTCAATAACGGGTATGTCCACCATCGGCATTGAGAACAGCAGTGCATCGACGAAGCATAGAGCCTATCAAACGTGCAAGGAAGGCTTGTGGGATGTCACGCCAGATTCTCTCAAGTTCTGTTGCAAGGTCAAGGACGTTATCTGGCTGATGAGGAAGACGGCGTAGACGTCGATCCATCTCGTCCGAAACATGCTCTATCGGGGAGAGATCCAGTGAATTTGCAGGCCAAGGCAGTAAGTCAACGGTGTGGTGTTGCAAGAAATCCATAGTAACTCTTGCCGTATGAGGGCGGGCAATGTCCTGTTGGAATGTTTACCCAGGGCCATGACGTTGCAGAAAAGGAATTGCCACAGGTCGAAGAATCTGATCCCTGTAGCCCACACCAGTTAAGTTGCCCTGAACAATCACCAAAGGAGTTCTTTGGCGCGCTGTTATTCCATCCCAAATCATCACGGAACCACCACCAAAGCGATTCCTCTCCAATACACAGGCCTGTGCATAACGTTCTCCCACGCGTCTATAGGCACGTTGACGTCCATCACTATGTGAAATGTTAAACCTGGACTCATCTGTGAAAATAACATTTCTCCACCAAAACAAGGGTCTGCGGACATGATTTTGGCACCACATTCGGCGAGCTTGTCGATGACGTTGTGTCAGGATAGGCCGTATGGCGGGACGTCGTGGTCTGATCCCGTGATGGGTCACCCATATCCATGTGTCCTGTCTTGGCGTTGTTACTCGTTGACGTCCAGAACGTGGCCGATTGATGACGTCATTTGTGTTCTGGTAGCGTCTCACCAATGCAGAAATAGTGTTCCGGTGGCAGTGGAAATGTGCAGCCACTTGTCGTTGAGACATTCCCCCACGGACCATCCCAATGGCCTCATGACGTTGTGCAGACGTGAGCCTTGGCATGCTATGCGTTTCAATAGCTGTTTAATTTTTTGAACGATCGCAAGGGCAGGGGTTGAGCTTTCCAAAGTGACAGTATTGTGTGGCATTCATTTGCTCTGTTTCTCTTTCCCAGAATGAACGTGCAACAACGTATTGCACGTCTCAAGGACGAACCCACTGACGTCACGTAACGTGGCACGTGCATGCATGTTGGATACATGTCACTAATCTCTGGGTTTAAATCCTTATGTGTCTAGACAGGTTTGATAAATTTAGATTATAAATATTTGTATGCACAGTTTCTTTATGTGCCTAGTATACAACCTCTTCAAACAGGGCAGTCTGTGACGTCTTAGTTAACGACATGCTGCCTAAACATCGACGTAAAATACAGAAATACGATTTCTTAATACCATTTTCTTATGAAACAAGGAATTGGAATTCAGTGTAACCATAGTTGTTATTAGTGTCTCTTTTCACTTTCACACGAGAAAATTCGGATCGGCTGAAAAGTAAGTCATTGTCTGAATTGGTTAATGAGACTGATGTTTCGGTTTGTTGCCTTTCACTTTAAATGATGTATTCTTAAGCACATACGGATATTGTATACATAGAAAATTTAAAGCGTTCCATTGCCGAGCCGCAGACCTGGATTCGATTCCCCACACGGGAACAATGTGTGAAGCCCACTTCTGGTGTCCTCCGCTGTGGTGTTGCTGGACTATTTCTGATAGCGGCGTAAAACCAAACTCACTCACTCACTCACTCTGACCTATACAGTTGTGGGACATGATATGATCGCACATCTCCAGGAGAGTAGACGTAGATCCACGTCGTTGAAGTGGTCAGTGTGGGAGTGTATGTTACAGCCAAAGTCACCTATTTCGGGTAAACCATGCAAGGACTGTGTTCTGGTCTTGGCATGGACACAGATGTTGACCTGTGTAGATCCGGGATAGAATTGGTCTTCACCAACCTATTTTTGTCGTAAGAAGCGACTAACGGAATCGTTTGTTCAGGCTGACTGACTTGGTTGACACATGTCATCGTATCGCAGTTGCGTAGATCTATGTGCATGCTGTTGATCACTAGAGTGTCTGGTTGGTCCAGACCCGATTATTTACAGATCACTGCCATATAGCTGGAATATTGCTTAGTGCGGCGTCAAACAACAAACCAAATCAAACCAAACCAAATCAAACCAAACCAAAATATGGATGTTTTGCAGCTGGAGAAACTGGGTCACAATCATGACGTAACGAGGACGTACATTATGACCATTAACATGAACAAATGTTGCCAAACACGATATGCAAGTGACCTGGAGTGACACGGTGATGTTGTCTCGGATTGACCTGCGACTGTTCCATGGACGAACACAGTTCTGCCAGTCGTTGTGATAGCGGAAGATAATTCCCTGCACTACCGACGCGTCTGATTCAGTGGACGTGCAGGATGTTATAGGATGACACATGGACGTCGTGCACGTGGATGTCATCTGTGTAGACGATATCCCACCGTCTTTGCATGTACTCTGTGATTTACAAATTTGAGGAGGTTACAGAGACGTTGTGCACGTGGATGTCATCTGTGCAGACGATGTCGCACTGTCTTTGCTTTACTCTGTGATGTATGAATTTGAGGATGTTACTTCGACGTTTACTGAATCTGTTTCTATTTTCATTGCAAACCATCATTCTGTTTATTGCATGGATTGTAATTATTCACGTATTCTATCTGATCCAAAAACACAAGGAGGGATAAAAAAAAATTCGCTTAAATTATTAATCACGAGGCACAGACTGTGAAGCCCAGATACACTATTTATAACGCCTGCACGACTTAAGCGTAAAGTGTTTGATTTCGCAGACCAACAGTTACTGTATATATTTATATTTATTATTTATGTGAAGTGTAAACCAGAAACCTTTACAGCATCTGGCATTGTCCTTTAAGGTTGTATGCTTAATCCAGATCCAATTTATACTTCCTTTCAAACGTTTAGACTCACTTATAACACTCACTATATGTTATTGTTACGGTTAATAAATTGCCGTGACAAAAGATTTTAGAGTCCCCTTTGAACCAGCAAAATAGAACACAGACAAGTCTAAAATATTCAATAATATATTGAACAAACAATGACTAAGCTACAATAAATGACAATACAGATTTCTAGTACAATGCAACTGAGTCACAAATCTAAAATGTTGGGTCACAAATATAAAATTTTGACTCACCAGAGTCTTGACATTTGCAGTGAGAGCAGATATATGCTGATTGAAGGTTGTTTACAATGACAGTAGACGAATAGGCAAGAACGATTTGTCTTGATGATGGCAGATGTACATAAATCCAGTCATGTGATAAGTCTGTGTCGCACAACACAACAACCAGGCTATATCTTACACAGTTCTCGAGCATTCTAGCAAAGGTAGGCTCCATCATTATTCTCTCAGAACGATATGGAATCATGTGGAACACACTGCATGATGAAAGCCGTAAATAAACAAGATTGCCAAGGAAAGCAACTCTGAAGCGCTATCAAAAAAGGCGTGCCGCTAGAAATAATATTTTGCCTGTAATTGCAGGTTTTGTAATAATTATTGATTATTGTGTAAAATAAGGTTTTAGAGGTAAATTTAGATCACTCCAATATGATAGTCTTTTGAAACGGGGAATACATACAAACTGGAGAATATCCTGATAAAAGAAGTGAAAATGACCATATATAAGTATCTTGACAAAATATTATCATAGAGGGTTAATCCTGGTTGTCTGAAAGTTTCTCACTCCAAGCCAAGAAGGCTCTGTCAGTTGTTGTGTCAGTGGATTTGTCAGTTGTTGTGCCAGTTGTTGTGTCAGTGCTTGTGTCAGTGGTTGTCAGTAGTTGTGTCAGTTGTTATGCCAGTTGCTGTGTCACTTGTGCCAGTTGTTGTCAGTGGTTGTAAGTTGGTGTGTCAGTTGGTGTGTCAGTTCTTGTGTCAGTTGTTGTGTCAGTTGTTGTGTCACTTGTGTCACTTGTTGTGTCAATGGTTGTGTCACTTGTTGTGTTAGTTGATGTGTCAGTGGTTGTGCCAGTTATTATACCAGTTGTTGTGTCACTTGTGTCAGTTGGTGTGTCAGTTGTTGTGTTAGTTGTTGTGTCAGTTGTGCCAGTTGTTGTCAGTGGTTGTCAGTTGGTGTGTCAGTTGGTGTGTCAGTTGGTGTGTCAGTTCTTGTGTCAGTTGTTGTGTCAGTTGTTGTGTCAGTTGTTGTGTCACTTGTGTCACTTGTTGTGTCAATGGTTGTGTCACTTGTTGTGTTAGTTGATGTGTCAGTGGTTGTGCCAGTTATTATGCCAGTTGTTGTGTCACTTGTGTCAGTTGGTGTGTCAGTTGTTGTGTTAGTTGTTGTGTCAGTTGTTATGCCAGGTGTTGTGTGACTTGTGCCAGTTCTTGTGTCAGTGGTTGTGTTAGTTGTTGTATCAGTTGTTATGCCAGTTGTCTCACATGTGTCAGTAGTAGTAGTGGTTGTGTCAGTGTGTTGTGTTCTTGTTGTATTAGTGCTTGTGTACGTTCTTGTGTCAGTTGTGCCAGTGGTTGTGTTAGTTGTTGTGCGAGTTGATGTGTCAGGTGTTGTGTCAGGTGTTGTGTCAGGTGTTGTGTCAGTTGTTGTCTTAGTTGTTGTGTTAGGTATTGTATCAGTTGTTGTATCAGTTGTTGTGTCAGGTGTTGTGTTAGTTGTTGTGTCAGTCGTTGTGTCAGTGGTTGTCAGTGTGTTGTGTCAGTCGTTGTGTCAGTTGTTGTCAGTGTGTTGTGTCAGGTGTTGTATCAGTTGTCGTGTCAGTCGTTGTGTCAGGTGTTGTGTCAGTTGTTGTATCAGTCCTTCTGTAAGTTTGTGTGTCAGTTGTGCCAGTGGTTGTGTCAGTTGTTATGCCAGTTGATGTGTCAGTTGTTGTGTCAGGTGTTGTATCAGGTGTTGTGTTAGTGTTTCTGTTAGGTATTGTATCAGTTGTTGTGTCAGTGGTTGAGTCAGGTGTTGTGTCAGTTGTTGTATCAGTTGTTGTGTCACTGGTTGTGTAAGGTATTGTATCAGTTGTTGTGTCAGTGGTTGTGTCAGTCGTTGTGTCAGGTGTTGTGTCAGTAGTTGTGTCAGTCGCTGTGTCAGTGGTTGTGTCAGGTGTTGTATCAGTTGTTATGTCAGTGTTTGTCAGTTGGTGTGTCAGTTAGTGTGTCAGTTCTTGTGTCAGTTGTGCCAGTGGTTGTGATAGTTGTTGTGTCAGTGGTTGTGCCAGTTGTTATACCAGTTGTTGTTTCACTTGTGCCAGTTGTTGTGTCAGTTAGTATGTCAGTTCTTGTGGCAGTTCTTGTGTCACTTGTGTCAGTTGTTGTGTCAGTGGCTGTGCCAGTTGTTGTGTCAGTGGTTGTGCTAGTTTTTGTATGAGTTGTTATGCCAGTTGTTGTGTCACTTGTGCCAGTTGTTGTGTCAGTTGTTGTGTTAGTGGTTGTGTTAGGTATTGTATCAGCTGTTGTGTCAGTGGTTGTGTCAGGTGTTGTGTCAGTTGTTGTGTCAGGTGTTGTGTCAGTCGTTGTGTCAGTCGTTGTGTCAGTGGTTGTGTCAGGTGTTGTATGAGTGGTTGTGTCAGTGGTTGTCAGTTGGTGTGTCAGTCGTTGTGTCAGGTGTTGTGTCAGTTGTTGTATCAGTCCTTATGTAACTTTGTGTGTCAGTTGTGCCAGTGTTTGTGTCAGTTGTTATGCCAGTTCATGTGTCAGTTGTTGTGTCAGGTGTTGTGTCGGTGGTTGCCTTAGTGTTTCTGTTAGGTATTGTATCAGTTGTTGTGTCAGTGGTTGAGTCAGGTGTTGTGTCAGTTGTTGTATCAGTTGTTGTGTCACTGGTTGTGTTATGTATTGTATCAGTTGTTGTGTCAGTGGTTGTGTCAGGTGTTGTGTCAGTCGTTGTGTCTGTGGTTGTGTCAGACGTTGTATCAGTTGTTGTGTCAGTGGTTGTCAGTTGGTGTGTCAGTTAGTGTGTCAGTTCCTGTGTCAGTTCTTGTGTCAGTTGTGTCAGTGGTTGTGTTAGTTGTTCTGTCATTTGTTATACCAGTTGTTGTGTCACTTGTGTCAGTTGTTGTGTCAGCTGTCGTGTTAGTTGTTGTGTCAGTGGTTATGCCAGTTGATGTGTCAGGTGTTGTGTCGGTGGTTGCCTTAGTGGTTGTGTTAGGTATTGTATCAGTTGTTGTGTCAGTGGTTATGTCAGGTGCTGTGTCAGTTGTTGGTTCAGTTGTTGTGTCAGTTGTTGTGTGGTTGTGTCAGGTGTTGTGTTAGTTGTTGTGTCAGTCGTTGTGTCAGTGGTTGTGTCAGGTGTTGTCAGTTGGTGTGCCAGTGTGTCAGTTCTTGTGTCAGTTGTGTCAGTGGTTGTGTTAGTTGTTCTGTCATTTGTTATACCAGTTGTTGTGTCGCTTGTGTCAGTTGTTGTTTCAGTTGTTGTGTTAGTTGTTGTGTCAGTGGTTGTGCCAGTTGTTATACCAGTTGTTGTTTCACTTGTGCCAGTTGTTGTGTCAGTTAGTGTGTCAGTTCTTATGGCAGTTCTTGTGTCACTTGTGTCAGTTGTTGTGTCAGTGGCTTTGCCAGTTGTTGTGTCAGTGGTTGTGTTAGTTGTGTCAGTTGTTATGCCAGTTGTTGTGTCATATGTGCCAGTTGCTGTGTCAGTGGTTGTGTCAGTTGTTGTGTCACTTGTGCCGGTTGTTGTGTCTATGGTTGTGCCAGTTGTTGTGTCAGTTGGTGTGTCAGTTGTTGTGTGACTTGTGCCAGTTGTATCAGTTGTTGTATCAGGTGTTGTATCAGTTGTTGTGTCAGTGGTTGTATCAGTTGTTGTGTCAGTTGTTGTATCAGTGTGCTGTGTTCTTGTTATATCAGTGCTTGTGTAAGTTCTTGTGTCAGGTGTGTTTAGTGGTTGTGTCAGTTGTTGTATCAGTGGTTGTGCCAGATGTGCAAGTTGTTATGTCCGCTGTTGTGTCAGTTGTTGTGTCAGTTGATGTGTCAATGATTGTTGTGTCAGTTGTATTAGTTATTGTGTCATTTGTTAGCGATTTTGTCAGTTGTTGTGTCAATGGTTGTGCCAGCGGTTGTGCCAGTGGCGGAAATTGTTCTGTCAGTTGTTCTGTCAGTGGTTGTGTCGGTGGTTGTGTTAGTGGTTGTGTCAGTTGTACAAGTTGTATCAGTTGTAACAGTTGTTGTGTCAGTGGACGCCTCTCTATGCATGCAGTGCGATATCAATAAGCGTGTTTTGAAATGTTACAGAATTTAATATATGGTAAATTAACTCACGACAGTCCATGTTATTTTCACCAAGTTTTTCTTATGCTTGGATTCCTCGGTATTTGGTAATTATAATATATTTAAGTGCTATGTTTCTCAAAGATGAACAGATTACCATTTCCAAGGCAAGCGCAGTAGATTGTCTGGCAGAAGTCAGGGAGAATTGATTTGTCTTTCTGTTCTATCTTACAATCTTTGCTGGATAAAGAAAAATGTTACATACATATTTAACGAAAAGGATCTCTTGCACATTTTTTGTAAATGTTTGTCAATTGGCGACTGTTGGCATTACCAGCGGAACACACAGGAGTCCGATCAAGACACAGTACACAAAGATTATAAGGAAATCAAAGAGACCACTGATTTTAGTTCCTAATAAGCGTTGTTCGTAACATGCAGTCGACTAAAATACATAGCGTGTGTCTGGGACCAAAACTTGTGTTTAAGTTTATCCTTCTGTTCGTTATAAACGTGTTCGTTATAGAGTGAGTGAGCGAGTTTAGTTTTACGCCTCACTCGGCAATATTCCAGCGGTCTGTAAGTAATCGAGTCATCGCATCCCAATTGCGTAGATCGATGTTCATGCTGTTGATCCCTAGATTGTCTGGTCCAGATCCGATTATTTACAGACCGCCGCCATATAGCTGGAATATTGCTGAGTGCGGCGTAAAACAACAAACCAAATCAAATCAAATGAAAATATGGATGTTTTGCAGCTGGAGAAACTGGGTCACAATCATGACGTAACGAGGACTAAACTCACTTACTCATCGTGATTCACTGATGCAACAGTTTCGTGACCTTCATGGTCAAGGCAGGACTTCTGTGGCGTCTCAGTGTTTCGTGTGATGTTACAGAGTAACAATGATAGATAAATACGTTGAGCTTTCTAAACTCTCAAACCGATTAGTTATTTATTCGCGAGTGAAATGCTATTATATGGAAAGACAAATGTATCGAGGTACGGTTGTGAGTGAGTTTAGCTTTACGCCTCTCAGCAATATTCAAGCTATATGGCGGCGGTCTGTAAATAATCGAGCATCGATCTAGTGTCTTGTTGTCTGACCCTTTTAAGTTATCATTACTGGCCATTTTTCTCGAATATGTTGTGCTTCTGCAAATTTCGTACAATTTGACAACTGTCTGGTTCAAATCCAAATTCTCATTCACAAGATTACCAATGGAAACAATCCATGTCACAATAACGTTTATCTCTGAGTATATTTCAGATGCTTAGAGAAATGTTCCTCCTGTGCAGGACAGGCCAATGCTGAGTGAGTGAGTATAGTTTTACGCCGCACTCAGCAATATTCCAGCTATATGGCGGTGGTCTGTAAATAATCGAGTCTGGACCAGACAATCCAGGGATCAACACATGAATCCATCACTGGATACATATGAACTACATTAATACCATGTTTAATCAATTTAACCCGGATCTTCACATAGATTAAACTCGATTCCTGTATGTAGCAGGTGTCTATCTGAATCTCAACAGAACCATATCTGTTAAGCAATTTAAATTGGGTTCGAATGCTTTGCAGGACTAATCATAAATGCCCATCACAACTATCATAGTTTCCAGGTATTTCCCTCGCCTTTTGAGTATGGATTGAGGTACCACTTTTGCATAACGCAAATGTGTCCTTTGTAAGCAGAATTTGTATTGATTTACAGAATTAAAAATGGGTTCCAGTCAGACAGTGTCTGCATTATGTACTGATATTTTCGTGTACTGGCTCAGTGTGTTCCTTATTATTGCCTTCGTATAGGGCAACTCTGTCTTAGATTTAACTTTGATGAACATAATATCTCCGATATTGTTATCATATATTATACTGGTGCCCTGAAACGCAATTCAAACTTATACCACACAGAGATAAATTTAAACAAACACAGAGAAAGTGGACTTGTGTTTTCAGTGTTTATTTTCTATGTTCATGTATGTTATTTTATTGTTGATGTTGTTGTTGTTGTTGTTGTTGCTGCTGTTGCTGCTGCTGCTGCTGTTGCTACTGATAATTGGATGTGCATAAAGGTGTCACTTAACACACTTGGGACATCGGTATAAACATCTACAAGGAAACATCGCATTAATATGGAATACAGAAGTAATCTTGTTTTGACTAATTCTTTATTCATGGCAGTAGCTATAGAACTATAATTACCTCTCTTAACATTCAGCAGCTTGTATCGATTAACATTAAAGCTTGCAATGAAATGGATACCTTTAAATGTTTGATGTCTGTCGGTGACTCATTGTGCATTCCACCTTATGATGTAGACATCAGATTCTGCCATATATTCAGGCCCGTGAAGATCCGGGGTAGAATAGGTCTTCAGCAACCCACGCTTGCTACAAAAGGCGACTATGCTTGTCGTAAGAGGCGACTAACGGGATCGGGTGGTCAGGCTCGCTGACTTGGTTGACACATGTCATCGGTTCCCAATTGCGCAGATCGATGCTCATGCTGTTGATCACTGGATTGTCTTGTCCAGACTCGATTATTTACAGACCGTCGCCATATAGCTGGAATATTGCTGAGTGAGGCGTAAAAATAGACTCACTCACTCACTCACTGCCATATATTCAGCTAAATTTCAGCTGTTATTTAATTCAGCTAAATGAATATAATCAGGGGCCCGATACGAACTGTCGTAACTCTATAGTTTATCATAGGCTTACGAATGTGGTAGCGCTACGAACGCTTTGTGGATCGGGACCCTGATTCCTAAAGTAGCTTTTATTTACATAATTGTATAACTTCATTTCACGGGGTAAAGCACAGGTTTTTCGATGAAATATCCTTTCTTATAAATGCTAAAAAACATCAACAAAAGTGAGTGGAATGTGCAACGTATCAGAATTGCATCAGCATATGTAAATGAACATTCTATCTCTACAACATTTTGTCTAAATTACTTTATTCCTTGCAGCTTGGGTATGATTATAATTACCTGTTTGACGCGTGAATATTCAAGTTAGAATGTAGGATTGTTATGCTGAGGAATGCTCATTGAAAAAATATCTTAACAGTCATTTAACTCAATTTACTTTTTATTATCCAAATAAGCGTCACTTAATGTAAATGTCTCAGGAAAATAGAGATATACCGTATACTTGCAGTCGATTTGTGTTCTTAGATTTTACACTCAGCAATGTTCCAGCTATATGTAAATAATCGAGTCTGGACCAGACAATCCAGTGATCAACATCATAAGAATCGATCTACACACCTGGGATACGATGACATGTGTCAACAAAGTCAGCGAGCCAGACCACCCTATCCCTTTTGGCGCCTCTTACAACAAGCATGGGTCGCTTAAGACCAATTGTTACCCGTATCTTCAAGCGTAACCTTGAAATACAACTTCCACTACACGGAATAACTCGTCTCAGTTACCTTCAGGTATTAAAGCTTGCACTAAAACGAATACTTTTAAATGTTTGAAGTTTAAGCATATAGGTGTCCTGTTAACATGAAACATACTGTGCATTCCTCCATAGCATGTATCTATTGATTCTTATCTTCGCTTTATCTACGATGCTACCCCACTGACCCGTTTACGAACAGAGGGAATACAAGTGTTTGCTGAGTAAATTGCACAGACAAAGATGATGGAATTTGGGCGATCTTTGGACACGCATTGAAACAATTAGGTATTTTGAATAAATAAAGTTTTCAATTTGAAATGGTTTGTACATACATGTACTGTAACAATCCTCCTTTACGCCGTTGATGTTTTGTCCTCCAAAGCGTGTAAATACTAGTGACAATATTAGAAGTACAAATAAACAATAAACATTGACTATATAATAAAATGTAGGATTTATCAAAAAGTACCACTTTGTAAATATAAGACAATACTCAGTGTAGCTTTCTTTGACAAACATATTCTTGACCAACTAGATACTCTGGTGTTGTCTGCTATGCGTATTGCTATCACTGGTCGATACAGCAAGGAAAGAATCCAAAACAACTTCGAACAACAGTAATGGTATATCTCTTCGAATGATCAATAAAACCAAATTTAAACTAAAAGACAGTGATAAAATCGTAACTGTGGAAAACTTGATGATCGTGACTGTGGTAATGGTGATAGGAATGATTGTGGTGAAAATTACATTTAACTGAGAAAAGCAAGATGTATGGATGTCAACTTCTCTATTGTGAATGAAGTTGATCCATAAATCTTGCTTTTCTTATGCATTCCACTTCTACATGCCCTTCAAAGATTTTACATTTAACTGGTTTGTTAAGTTTGGTTTGAAGTTGTGTTCTTAATTTTTGTTCAAGTGTTTCGCAATGTTTTGGATCAGAATGTTTTAATATTTACATATTAATGACCAATGATCACTGATATGCCCTGACCAGGTCAAGTTGCTGTCTCAACTGCTTCGCATCGCAATATATCGCAATGTGAAAATTCTCAGCAATACCCACCCCTATTTATTAGCAAACCATAATTTATCTTAAGACAAAATGAGTTGTTTTATCGTTGAGGATAATACCATACTGGTTTCTTTTCAAGATACACATGTAGTGAAACACGTGGCCTTTCTCCAGTGTCACATTGACTGGCCTTTGCGTGTGTTTTGGACGGGTGTCACCTGTTTGGCAGGATACGTTTCAGCGACTTCCAAGTGTCATCAATATTTGATAGATCTATGAACATAAATTATACTCATGATACAGTCGATATTGGACAACCGACTCTCTTTGAAGCATATTGCAGTTGTGGAAACGGATTTGCAGCTTTCAGTCTCAAAGGGCATCACAAAGATGGTTTGGATAAATACCGATCCCTGAAGTATACCTACGTTGAACAACGTGGTTAGTGTATATATCTACTGATTTGTTGCGGATTAAACTTTCATGACACTCTTCGCGAAGCTCCAACTATCACAGTGTTTGCTATGATGGAGCCGGTGTGGTTCAGACTTGTGTTTGTCTGCCTAGTAATGGCGATTGCGGATGGACAGGACTGTCTGGACAGTGGTCAAAGTCGTGTGCAGGAAAACAAACGAATGAAGAACCATGTTTCTACCAAAATGGAAGCGCTCTCGCTTTTCGAATGTATCGCCATGTGCAAGGCTAACGGTATTATTTGTAAATCTGTTAACTTTGGTGTGAAATCTCAGTTGTGTGAATTCAACAGCGAGGACAGTGACGGTGCTCCTAGTGACGTTGAAACTGCTGATGACGTCCTCTTCAGCGATGTTGCTAACTGGTCGAAGGTATGTAATCGTATTTTACTAAACACCTTTCCATATAAACTAACGGGCAAAAGAAACGATACCAAAATTGTATTTGATAATTTGGACTTCATTCCTTCATTTATATAGTGAATCAATGGACTTGTTATAGTTGCTGCACCAATGAAATGAGTGCATGTGGCCCATACACCTGTTATTGAAATTCACTGTTTTTCACAAATTTATATTATATTATTATTATAGGATATTTTTTTTTATTATTATTATTATTATAGGATATTTATATAGCGCACATATCCACGCACTGGTGCATGCTCAAGGCGCTGGTATTTTTCCTCGATCATTGGATGTCAGTCTCAACTCCCTGGGGAGTATACAACTCTTGCAGCCACTAGGCGCACCGAGTTATTGTGGCTTTTTCATCCTAACGAGGTGTTTTGTCGTTTTGTAATATTAGTGATTTCGATTTGGTATAGTTTCTTTTGTCCGTTAGTTTATATGTTAAAATCTTCTGTTTAAGGTGGCTTAAAATTGTCGACGCTATTAAATAAGATAATGTTTATCATATAATTCGTATTTTAGAAATATGATTTTGCGATTTCATAGGCTCTACTAATTTTCTCCCTTAAATATCTATTAAAGTTTATGAATATCATGTTAAAATTTACTGAAGAATGTGTTTAAATGTTGTAATTGTAACGTGATTAGTATCATGTGGATCATGAAATGTGAAATAAATTCGTTCCGGCAACATTAATGAAGTCACAAATCAGATAAATCCAATCTGTCTGAAGGTAAAATAGATAAATTTAATAATATAATATAATTGATCTAAATTCTGTGCGATTATCAATTTGTTTTTGGAAACGTTTAGTTACGTTTCGAGAGAGAAAACCTTTAATCCTAAGAAGTATCTGAAAGTCTGAATAAAAGTGTTCAACACCTTCGACATCAACAAGAAATTGTACAATTCTGATTGTACAAGTCGTTTGTACAAGCCTGACCATATTCTGAGGATGTGTTTGTAACTAAAAGCAACACAAACCTTTCCACATCCATAATCAACTGTACTAAAGGAGAGTCAATTCGACAATTCTGACTATATCATGAGCATGTGTTAGAATTGGTCTTTAGCAACCAATGCTTGTTGTAAGAGGCGACTAACGGGATCGGGCGTTCAGACTCGCTGACAGGTTGACACATGTCGCATCCCAGTTGCGTAGATCGATGCTCATGCTGTTGATCACTCGATCACTGCGGCGTAAAACTAAACTCACTCACTCATTATGGACCGGAAATGTTAAGTGAAGAACTCTTACATTGTTATCAAATATGTATAAAACAGTCAATCATGTGTATTGCTATAAGTTATCGATACTGTCTTTTTTATTGTAAATTCGGTGTCCGACAGGGATGCCTGTTATCGACATTCTTATTTTTCCTTCTTATATTGTGAAGATTTAGCAGCTGATGACCACCGTCTTGTTGACATTAATTTACTTGATTAATTCGTATAGTTGTTTGCTGACGACATTGTTATGTTTGATAGTACGGTGCAACCCGAAACATGAATCTCATTAACCTATTCAGACAATGACCTACTTTCCAGCCGATCCGAATGTTCTCGTGTGAAAGTGAAGAGAGACACCACAAGGAACTATGGTTACACTGGATTTCAATTCCTCGTTTCATAATAAAATGGTATTTACAAGTTAATTTTAATTCTAAACTTAAATAACATCGTATTTCTATATTTTGTGGCGAGGTGTAGGCAACATGACCTTACCTAAGACGTCACAGACTGCCCCTGTTTGATGAGGTCGTAAAATGATTGACAAGTCATCTGGCTCACTGGTTACACCTGATATATGTTTTTTGCGCTTATTAAGTGTAGTTTTGTAATGCACAATATGACTGATGTATTATCAAGTCCGCACCAGACCGCAAAACATTTCTAGCGGCAGAGCCTCGTTTTGAGATTTACCACGATTTACAGATTTCCGTTTGTCAGAGCTCGCTGTACCACAGAGCACGCTGCACGACGTGTTTACAAGGATTAGAAGGAGCGTAGTGTTGCAATAGACAAGTAATTAGATGTATCAATTAATACTGATTAATATTTATATATCCAGTTGAATGAGTTGGTCTCCAAATTCTGGACTGGTTATTGTACTAAGTTGCGCAATAGGACGGAACCCAGTCAGCAGGAAACGAGACTCTTGTGTAATCAATGTTTTGACTTGATGCTGTTATTAATAGTGAGTTAGCGAGTTTAGTTTTACGCCACACTCAGCAATATTCCAGTTATATGGCGGCGGTCTGTCCTTCAGAAAAATGGACCAGAAAATCCAGTGATCAACATCATGAGCATCGATCTTCGCAGTTGGGAACCGATGACATGTGTCAACCAAGCCAGTGAGCCTGACCACCCGATTCCCGTTAGTGGCCTTTTACGACAAGCATGGGTTACTGAAGATTCATTCTAACCCGGATCTTCACGGGTCTATTATTAATAAAACTAAAGTTACTGTGTTTAGAAAAAAGTAGAAAACTGAAGAAAATTCACATTGATGGAACATTTCTTCATGTAGTATTGTGTGGAGCAGAAGCTTGGGGTTCCACCTTACTCTAAATATTGAAGAAGTCTCTTATACATTTGGTAAAAATGTAATGCACCTTGGTAGATTTGAGCAGAATAATACGGTTTGAGGTGAAAGTCGTAGATTGAAGTGAAGTTAAGATTATATCGCACTATCAAATTGAAAATTAATATCACTTTATAACTGAATGTCCAGTTAATGATAATATAAGATTAGTAATTGGATCTAAATATTCAGTCAACAGCTGAAAAGTCTTTATTATTCATGTCACAAAATCCGTCTGTTTTAAACTCCTAGTGCCATGTTTTGTTTTGTTTTTTCCTACTTGTATTACGAGCCGGTTGAATCACAATAACATATTTATGATGAATATTGTTAAAGTTCTTAAGCCTAATTCATAATCACGTATGTATGTAAGTGTTTTCTCGGACCTTCTACAAGTAATACATACTGACAGAAGAAGACATTATAAAAAGATAGTATATATCGCCACGGGTTATGTTGCAGATGGACAATCGGTTGAAATGTGGAAGCAATATCGCATTTTATAAACTAACTTTTCACTTTCACTGAATCACTGAACACTTCAAAATAGACAATTCAAGATTCTGAACAATGATATACACTACAGTTAAACCCTATAGGGTTGAAGTCGTCAGTTAAGTCAGTTGCCTTTCTGCATGATAATGTTGATCACTTGAGTAAACAAAGATTCACTGTTCGCGAAGAACCTGATGTAATCAGATGTTCAGTATCCTATTCATCCATCACTAGATACTCGGTGCCGAGTATTCCCAGCATCTGGTATTATCCATGAATCTGACATAATTTCTGATATTTGTCCAGATGAAAAACGAAACCAATATCACGCGTTGTGTATCATACAATCGGTATTTTTATCGATGCAATAGATCGCCCCGAACAATGTGCATGCGGTGTTTCTTTACTATTGTATTATCAGCATCACATAACCTATGTCCCAACAAATGTTTTCAATCATTGTATTTCAGTAATGATATATGAGGCACGTGTACACATAATGCATGCGTGCATGCGTGTGTACGTGGTTTCGGCAGTGTGGTTAGGGAATTTCAATGCTTGCCATCAACATAGTAGTCGATAGATCAGAGACACAGTTGAACCATGCCGGAGTATCAGTTTGAAGTCAAACTTGCGCAGTCTGCGAAGATCTTTGCACCATGCACCAAGGACAGACGTCTGTGAAGATCTTTGCACCGTGCACCAAGGACAGAAGTCTGTGAAGATGTTTGTACCGTACAGCAAGGACATAGGTCTGTAAAGATCTTTTCACCGTGCACAAAAGACAGAAGTCTATGAAGATCTTTCCACCGTGCACCAGGGACATAGGTCTGTTAAGATCTTTGCGCCATTCACAAAGGACAGAAGTCTGTGAAGACCTTTGCACTTTGCACCAAGGACATCAGACTGTGAAGATCTTTGCACCGTGCACCAAGGACAGCAATCTTTGCAGATGTTTGCACCATTTACCAAGGATATCATTCTGTGAAAATATGTGCACCCAGTCTATGCCTATTTTGTAAACTGGTCCACTATTCCTGCTAGGCTAATATTATCCTCACTGTCTTTATTGAAATAATCACTGCTTCTATTTTACAAGGCACTGTCACTCTGGTTTGTATTTGCCATTGTAATTCCTTTGGTGTGATTTTGGAAACTGTGTGAATATTTAATACAACTGTCAACTGTGTAACATTTGGTTGTTGTGTTTTCAAAATTCATTTATATACAAATTTCAGCTGAACTTATTGTTTCTTACTGTAAATCGAAAGTAACAATGCAAGCCGGCTGTACCAGTGATAAAAACAATCCAGTGAAGAGATGTCACTTTATCTCCTGTCATCTACTGCCGTGGTAGTTCACTTTTTACTTAGCTTAATGATAGGTTCTTAAATATATCGCTTTATCTCCTAACATCTATTCACGTGGTAGTTCACTTTTTACTTAGCTTAATGATAAGTTATTAAATATATCGCTTTATCTCCTAACATCTATTCACGTGGTAGTTCACTTTTACTTAGCTTAATGATAAGTTCTTAAATATATCGCTTTATCTCCTAACATCTATTCACGTGGTAGTTCACTTTTTACTTAGCTTAATGATAAGTTCTTAAATATATCGCTTTATCTCCTATCATCTATTCACGTGGTAGTTCACTTTTTACTTAGCTTAATGATAAGTTCTTAAATATATCGCTTTATCTCCTAACATCTATTCACGTGGTAGTTCACTTTTTACTTAGCTTGATGATAAGTTCTTAAATATATCGCTTTATCTCCTAACATCTATTCACGTGGTAGTTCACTTTTTACTTAGCTTAATGATAAGTTCTTAAATATATCGCTTTATCTCCTATCATCTATTCACGTGGTAGTTCACTTTTACTTAGCTTAATGATAAGTTCTTAAATATATCGCTTTATCTCCTAACATCTATTCACGTGGTAGTTCACTTTTACTTAGCTTAATGATAAGTTCTTAAATATATCGCTTTATCTCCTAACATCTATTCACGTGGTAGTTCACTTTTACTTAGCTTAATGATAAGTTCTTAAATATATCGCTTTATCTCCTAACATCTATTCACGTGGTAGTTCACTTTTACTTAGCTTAATGATAAGTTCTTAAATATATCGCTTTATCTCCTAACATCTATTCACGTGGTAGTTCACTTTTTACTTAGCTTAATGATAAGTTCTTAAATATATCGCTTTATCTCCTATCATCTATTCACGTGGTAGTTCACTCTTTACTTAGCTTAATGATAAGTTCTTAAATATATCGCTTTATCTCCTAACATCTATTCACGTGGTGGTTACCTTTTTTTACTAAGCATAATGATAAGTTCTTAACTGCTTTTGTTATCAGCAAGCAAACAGATTTTTTCTCAGAAATCTATGTCAGATTTTACAGATTAAACTGTTATAGTAAAATGGCTCCGCACTTTATTGACTTTAGACACGAGAGCAAATGCTGATAATTTCAACATTTCACTCTAGGATTAAAGAACATTTACAGAGTTTGTTCACAAACTTGTTCTCACAAACACGAAGAATAACACCGGGGTTCGTTTCATTGCGACACATTTGCAAATGTGTCAACAACTGACTGTAGAGATTAGATGTGTAGATCATCGAATTTTCTTAAGCTTCACTCAGAATAAGGACCATGTTGCTACAACTAACGTGTGAGTATGGTTTTACCCCGCTTTTTGGTAATATTCCAGCAATATCAGGGCGTGAGGCACCAGACATGGGCTTCGCTCATTTTACCAAACTGGGGTTTCGAACCCGGGTCTTCGGCGTCACGAGCGGACGCTTTAACCACCAGGCTATCCCACCGCCTAAATTTGTGAATGAGGATTGATATGAAACCTGATTGAAAGAACCGATGCATTACTTTAGTAACAATTTTGACAGTTGACACTTGGAACTGAACGTTCACTAACGCTTTATGTGAATCAATTCTTATTCAGTCATGCTTGACCATAAATGCATTAATGCGGTAATATAACTTTGCAAAATTGACTAAGAAATGACGAATTATGACTTCCCTGACAAGAGACACTTTAAGAACAGACAGGTATGTATCGTACATAAGAAGGAATTCTAGCACGGCACTGTGTGATACTCGATTCTGATTGGCTGAGAGCTCATCAAAACCGTACTTAAATGGCAGTTTAAAGACCGCTAATTAAAGTGACCGATTCACCGCGTATGAATACAACGAATTCGTTGACCCTATTGTTTGTAAACAAACATGTCGGACATCGGCAATTTCTATCTCGGTAGCATCTTTGGTGTTTTTGGAGTAAAAAGCGAATGGTTTGAAGAAGATTTCCTTGACCCTAATCCAAGTGAAAAAACTACGAAGCTGGAAAATTCGTCAGCAGCGCAAAAGCGGCAGTATATTCAAACCGGGTCCAGATCTACGTGTGTTGACGTCGACAACACACGTCGGCCCACACGTCCTAATCTGACCGCTTCCGCCCAGGCCGTAATGCCCAGTCCTTCCACTTCCACTGCCCATGTATCCCACATAAATCGTGGCAAGTCAGGTCTTTTCCAAATTGGGAATAGTAGGGTGGTTATCAACAATTATTTCCGTGAATAAAGTTAGCGGCGACTAAACTTAGCGAGTTCACGCTTGAATTTGGGCGAGTCAATTGTCATACAGTACAATAATTCGCTTGAGAAAAATCAAATAATTGTACTTGCTCACAGTATAAACTGTATGTTTTTATTTATGTATGTTACTTGTTACAAATACAAGCATACTGGTTCCTGAAATAAAGCAATTATGTTGTTGAAAATGTCTTATTTTGTTCATAACACGACCTGTCCCTCAACGGGACAATTCCAAGCGATTTCCAGGAAAAAGGCCCAAACAGGCGCGCCAAACATTTCGGTTTTAAAACGCTTTCGGTCGTGCTAGAATGAAGATAAAGCTACTCTGTTTTCAATTTTGTGGTCCTTTATCGTTGATTTAAGACCGCTAAATGTTTAATTTTAATGTTTAATTTAGCGGTCTTAAATCGACGATAAAGGACCACAAAATTGAAAACAGAGTAACTTTATCTTCTAATTATGTAGCGTGCAGTGATATCCAGATCACATGACATGTTTCCATCTGATTTCCATGTACGATTTAAATGTACAATAGCAGCTCTAACGGCACGGTGACAAAAGAAATCCGACAAATATATCTGCCGGTGAAACAATTAGATAGAACATCTGGTTTATTGCATATTGATAGAATCGTTCAGAGAAAGTAGTAGACGTAAGACATTCATATAGCGAAGTAGTGTGGTGGTATAAGGCAACTTGTATCATATGGCAAGTCATTGCTTGCTTAAAGACTCGTGATCTTGATCCGATCGCGTGTGTGTATAAGTCTCTGTGTTTGTGTGTCTGTGTGTGTTAGTCTCTGTGTTTGTGTGTGTAAGTCTCTGTGTTTGTGTATGTGTATATATTTGTACTTGTGTGTGTAAGTCTCAGTGTTTCTGTGTAGTCTCTGTGTGTAAGCCTCTGTGTTTGTGTGTGTAAGTCTCTGTGTAAGTCTCTGTGTCTGTGTGTATCTGTGTCTGTGTGTGTAAGTCTCCGTGTAAATGTGTGTGTAAGTCTCTGTGTCTGGGTCTGTGTATAGGTATCTGTGTCTGTGTGTATCCAAGTCTCTGTGTTTGTGCGTGTAAGCCTCTGTGTTTATGTGTAAAACTTATTGTTTGTGTGTCTGTGTGTGTAAGTCTCTGTGTTTGTGTAAGTCTCTGTGCTTGTGTGTGTAAGACTCTGTGTTTGTGTATCTGTGTGTGTATGTCTCTGTGTTTGTGTGTCTGTGTGTGTAAGTCTCTGTGTTTGTGTCTGTGTGTGTCTAAGTCTCTGTGTGTGTAATTCTCTGTGTTTGTGTCTGTGTGTGTCTAAGTCTCTGTGTGTGTAATTCTCTGTGTTTGTGTCTCTGTGTGTCTACGTCTCTGTGTGTGTAATTCTCTGTGTTTGTGTAGGTGTTTAAGTCTTTCTGTGTCTGTGTATGTAAGTCTCTGTGTTTGTGTGTGTAAGTCTCTGTGTTTGTGTGTGTCAGTCTCTGTGTTTGTGTGTGTAATTATCTGTGTTTGTGTGTCTGTGTGTAAGTCTCTGTGTTTGTGTCTGTGTGTAAGTCTCTGTGTTTGTGTGTGTTAGTCTCTGTGTGTAAGTCTCTGTGTCTGTGTATATCTGTGTGTGTGTGTTAGTCTGTGTGTAAGTCTCTGAGTTTGTTTGTGTGTGTGTTTAAGTCTCTGTGTGTGTAAGTCTCTGTGTTTGTGTGTGTTTAAATCTCTCTGTTTGTGTTTATACGTCTCTGTGTTTGTGTGTGTAAGTCTGTGTTTGTGTGTGTAATGCTCTGTGTTTGTGTGTGTGTGTTTAGGCCTCTCTGTGTTTGTGTGTAAGTCTCTGTGTTTGTTTGTGTGCAAGTCTCTGTGTTTGTGTGTCTGTGTGTGTGTAAGTCTCTGTGTTTGTGTCTCTGTGTGTCTAAGTGTCTGTGTGTGTAAGTCTCTGTGTTTGTGTGTGTAATTCTTCCTCTCTTTTTTTTTTGTGTGTGTGTGTTTAAGTCTTTGTGAGTGCAAGTCTTCGGTTGGTGTGTGTTTGTCTCTGTGTGGGTTTGTGTGTGTGTGTGTGTGTGTGTGTGTGTGTGTGTGTGTGTGAGAGTCTCTGTGTTTGTGCGTATGTGTATGTTTCCGTGTTTGTGCGTGTGTGTATGCGTCTGCATAGTTCTCATCACTGACAGCTATATTACTTCCACACACATTAATTTCTAACTGGAAGTTATTTTTGGGTAGTTGAGCCTGTGTCATACTGGTAAATATAACTAATTCAGAATACCACAAGCCAATATATTTCCTTTCAAAGTGCGAATGCATGATTTATATTTCCGGCTATTAGTTCATGAGCGATTTGTATGTTTGCGAGAGCTTGTTTACATGAATATTTTTATGTTGTCATGACTGTAATTTGTAGACACGAATGAAAATGCACGTTGATGTTATTTTTTATCACTTTGAAATACTTACGACATAATGAGTTCGCGAGATCGCGATGTACTATGGTTACTGTGCTCATGTGAAATAAGATGATATGGGCATAACAGATGAAGATGAGGCACTTATATACATGTAGTTGTGCAGGTGCGTGGGTACATGTGTGTATGTGTGTGTGCGTGTGCGTGTGCGTGCTTGTGCTTGTGTATGCCAGTTTCACAGTGATAGTCCACTGAGACGTCTCAGGTTAACAAGGAGAACCTCAGACACATCCCAATGAGCCAGAAATGCCAATCTCGAGCACAAAGCAGGTAATAACAAGTAGCATCTTAAACGTCATAGGCACTAAGCAGCCAAGGAAGCACATATATTCCGCTTTTGAGTCTCTGTCAACTACGTCATTGAGGCGGTACTTAGTTGAGTGACTACTGAAGTTCTTATCTTGATTCAGATGTTATCTTTGAACGATTTTCTAATGGACGCTTTTAGACATGATTACTTGAAAAGTTCAACCATGTGTGACGCCAAACGTCGTATCAAAACAAATGTCAAAAGACAATTATTTCTTCTTCTCTGAAAGTAGAACTTCTAAATGCCCCCCAAAAATGTAGCTTTTTCTTTTGATCGACAATGATCAAATTAGTTATCCAATATGTTTGAACAAAGTGTCCATACATTTGTCAGGTGTTCTCGCAGGGTGAATACCGAATGTATGAGTTTACGTGTTTACTGAGCATAGAAGGTCAGGATTGCTTCATAGATGCCATATAGTATGTGAAATCTGGGATTAATAAATAAAGGAAGGAAGGAAACAGGCTCTCCTGTGTGAATAATTGACGCTCCCTGCCTAGCTGATCGGTCCTTTTGTTTTGTTTTGGGTCTGTTTGTTTGGTTTGGTTTTTCTTTTTGTTTTTTCTTTTTTGTTTTATTTTTTTGTTTTTTGTTGTTGTTTTTTTGTTGTTTTGGGGTGTGTGTATGTTTGTGTGATTGTATGTTTGTTTGCTTCTTTTTTAATTTTGTGGTGAGTTTTTTTGGCGGTAGTGGGTGGGGTTGGGGAGTCACATGATTCAGGATTTCTGCTCTCATAAGGTCAAAACAAAAGAATCTTGACAAGACACGTATGTGAAGTTTTCCATATAACGATAATCAGATTTCATGCAATAAGGGACAACTGATTTGCAAAGTATGGCTTGATGTAAAACAAACCAATGGGGCCTCATTATCTGATTCATTTTAAGATCTCTGCATCAAGTTTCAGATGAACAAAAACAAAGACCGAAAGGCAAGAGGGATGGCATAAAAGTGCTCGGGATTAGTTGATTGGTGTTTAACAACAGAGCTCCCAAAATTCAAAGTTTATTCAGCATAAAGGTCATAGGCCCAAGTACAAAACTAGACAAAGTAATAATGACACTAACACCTTTCAAACACTTATTAACGTTAAAACCTCTTTTACAAATTTTGCTTAGTTAATTAGGATATTTACTTTATCACAACTTAATAATACATTAAATTTATGAATAGAAGGATGTTTCCAGAAATATTCAGGAACATATTTATGTCTTAACGTGGAATAAACATTACATATTCACAGAAAATGGTATTCTTCTTCTGCAGATCCATTTATACATAAATAACAACATCTTTCATTGCAAACAATACGTCTACCAACATTTTGTTAAAGGCAATTCCCCAGATCTTAACAGAACTAAAAGCCTTCTATAATCACGATCCTTAAAAGTGGATAATTAAAGCTCCCAAATGGTGTGTAATGGAGGGCGTTTCCAGTATTGTCGCCATGGGGACAGTACTGACGGTTCCCTGTATTTTTGCAATTTTTGTAAACGAAATTGTTTTCTGTCCGGACGTGTGGTTGACATGCCTTTGCAAGTGTTAAACCTGGTATCATTACTATCTACTAGTGAAAACACATTGACGCTGGTGTAGAAGAATGTAATGTGAGGTTTTTGTCGTTTTCATTGATGATTATTATAAGGGTTGAGTCGCTTGTATGACATCCGTCAAAAGAGTGAACATATTATTATATTTGCTTACAATTTCAGGCAATACTTGGAGGATGTTCTGACACCGTCTGTGGGAAGGTAGAAATGTGTGTGGTGGAAAGGAACAATCGACCGCAGTGTATAGGTTAATGTCTCCATCAAATACATGTTAATTTGTTTCAAAACGTAATGTATTCTTTGAATTTAATATAAATGAATAGCTTTCACCTTTGATAACTGTTCATGT
Source organism: Haliotis rubra (assembly GCF_003918875.1). Lineage (NCBI taxonomy): Eukaryota > Metazoa > Mollusca > Gastropoda > Lepetellida > Haliotidae > Haliotis > Haliotis rubra. Next base: position 3,735,273 of record NW_025765336.1, read on the forward strand.
CATAGAATGTTGCCTCAGTATAGAATCGATAAGTATCTCCACTGATCTGCAGGAGAAGTGAGCTGTGTCACTTCTGTGGTGTCTAGTGACAGGTTATTTAATGTTGTCTTGTAGAGTAGAAGTGATCTGTGAAACCTTTATGTTAACTGGTGACATTTTCTGCAATGTTGTCTTGTGGAGTAAAAATGAGCCATGTCACCTCTGTGGTGTCTATTGACACGTTATTCTTTGTAATTTAGTAGAGTAGAAATAAGTTGTGTCACCGTTTTGTTGTCTCGTGACACGTTATACAATGTTGTCTTGTAGATTGGAAGTCAACAGTGCCACCTTTATATTGTCTAGTGACATGTTATACAATGTTGTCTTGTAGAGTGGAAGTCAACAGTGCCATCTTTATGTTGTCTAGTGACATGTTATACAATGTTGTCTTGTAGGGAGGTAATCAACAGTGCCACCTTTGTGTTGTCTAGTGACACGTTATACAATGTTGTCTTGTAGAGTGGAAGTCAACAGTGCCACCTTTGTGTTGTCTAGTGACATGTTATACAATGTTGTCTTGTAGAGTGGAAGTCAACAGTGCCACCTTTGTGTTGTCTAGTGACACGTTATACAATGTTGTCTTGTAGAGTGGAAGTCAACAGTGCCACCTTTGTGTTGTCTAGTGACATGTTATACAATGTTGTCTTGTAGAGTGGAAGTCAACAGTGCCACCTTTGTGTTGTCTAGTGACATGTTATACAATGTTGTCTTGTAGAGCGGAAGTCAACAGTGTCACCTTTGTGTTGTCTTGTGACATGTTATACAATGTTGTCTTGTAGAGTGGCCGTCTGTGGGAAGGCAGAAATGTGTGTGGTGGAAAGGAACAATCGACCGCAGTGTATAGGTTAATGTCTCCATCAAATACATGTTAATTTGTTTCAAAACGTAATGTATTCTTTGAATTTAATATAAATGAATAGCTTTCACCTTTGATAACTGTTCATGTCATAGAATGTTGCCTCAGTATAGAATCGATAAGTATCTCCACTGATCTGCAGGAGAAGTGAGCTGTGTCACTTCTGTGGTGTCTAGTGACAGGTTATTTAATGTTGTCTTGTAGAGTAGAAGTGATCTGTGAAACCTTTATGTTAACTGGTGACATTTTCTGCAATGTTGTCTTGTGGAGTAAAAATGAGCCATGTCACCTCTGTGGTGTCTATTGACACGTTATTCTTTGTAATTTAGTAGAGTAGAAATAAGTTGTGTCACCGTTTTGTTGTCTCGTGACACGTTATACAATGTTGTCTTGTAGATTGGAAGTCAACAGTGCCACCTTTGTGTTGTCTAGTGACATGTTATACAATGTTGTCTTGTAGAGTGGAAGTCAACAGTGCCATCTTTATGTTGTCTAGTGACATGTTATACAATGTTGTCTTGTAGGGAGGTAATCAACAGTGCCACCTTTGTGTTGTCTAGTGACACGTTATTCAATGTTGTCTTGTAGAGTGGAAGTCAACAGTGTCACCTTTGTGTTGTCTAGTGACATGTTATACAATGTTGTCTTGTAGAGTGGAAGTCAACAGTGCCACCTTTGTGTTGTCTAGTGACATGTTATACAATGTTGTCTTGTAGAGCGGAAGTCAACAGTGTCACCTTTGTGTTGTCTAGTGACATGTTATACAATGTTGTCTTGTAGAGTGGAAGTCAACAGTGCCACCTTTATGTTGTCTAGTGACATGTTATACAATGTTGTCTTGTAGAGTGGAAGTCAACAGTGACACCTTTGTGTTGTCTAGTGACATGTTATACAATGTTGTCTTGTAGAGCGGAAGTCAACAGTGCCACCTTTGTGTTGTCTTGTGACACGTTATACAATGTTATCTTGTAGAAGTAAGTCAACAGTGCCACCTTTGTGTTGTCTAGTGACATGTTATACAATATTGTCTTGTAGAGCGTAAGTCAACAGTGCCTCCTTTATGTTGTCTAGTGACACGTTATACAATGTTGTCTTGTAGAGCGTAAGTCAACAGTGCCACCTTTGTGTTGTCTAGTGACATGTTATACAATATTGTCTTGTAGAGCGTAAGTCAACAGTGCCTCCTTTATGTTGTCTAGTGATATGTTATACAATATTGTATTGTTGAGTGGAAGTCAACAGTTCCACCTTTATATTGTCTCGTGACAAGAGTAGAAGAGCGCTGTTGCTAGTCTCTTCTGTCTAGTGACACGTTATACAATGATTTAAAGCGAGCTCTGTTTGTCCTTATGTCCAGTTGCAGTGCTACAACTATAATGTCTTCCCTTGCTATGTGCGGAAATCTTCTCTTTCTTGATTCCAATTGACTTGGACACCGCTTCTTTGAAAATCAGCGATATAATGTTCTGAGTTATTTGAATCTGTTTCAACAGTCATTCGAGACTAACAGAGCTGGCTACAATTATCGATAATCGCCGATATGGAAGGTTATGAACGTTTATCGATAAAATACATTGTGATATCGATAAAATAATTTGTGATATCGATAAAATACATTGTGATATCGATAAAATAATTTATGATATCGATAAAATACATTGTGATATTGATAAAGTACATTGTGATATCGATAAAATACATTGTGATATCGATAGAATACATTGTGATATCGATAAAGTACATTGTGATATCGATAAAGTACATTGTGATATCGATAAAATGCATTGTGATATCGATAAAATACATTGTGATATCGATAAAGTACATTGTGATATCGATAAAGTGCATTGTGATATCGATAAAGTACATTGTGATATCGATAAAATAATTTGTGATATCGATAAAATACATTGTGATATCGATAAAGTGCATTGTGATATCGATAAAATACATGTGATATCGATTAAGTACATTGTGATATCGATAAAGTAAATTGTGATATCGATAAAATAATTTGTGATATCGATAAAGTACATTGTGATATCGATAAAGTGCATTGTGATATCGATAAAATACATGTGATATCGATAAAATAATTTATGATATCGATAAAATACATTGTGATATTGATAAAGTACATTGTGATATCGATAAAATACATTGTGATATCGATAGAATACATTGTGATATCGATAAAATAATTTATGATATCGATAAAATACATTGTGATATTGATAAAGTACATTGTGATATCGATAAAATACATTGTGATATCGATAGAATACATTGTGATATCGATAAAGTACATTGTGATATCGATAAAGTACATTGTGATATCGATAAAATGCATTGTGATATCGATAAAATACATTGTGATATCGATAAAGTACATTGTGATATCGATAAAGTGCATTGTGATATCGATAAAGTACATTGTGATATCGATAAAATAATTTGTGATATCGATAAAATACATTGTGATATCGATAAAGTGCATTGTGATATCGATAAAATACATGTGATATCGATTAAGTACATTGTGATATCGATAAAGTAAATTGTGATATCGATAAAATAATTTGTGATATCGATAAAGTACATTGTGATATCGATAAAGTGCATTGTGATATCGATAAAATACATGTGATATCGATAAAGTACATTGTGATATCGATAAAGTACATTGGGATATCGATAAAATACATTGTGATAACACCGTACTTTTGTGACAGAAAAAAGCTTTAATTTTCTCACACAATATACAGATTTAAGTCTTTTTCATGGTCTGCTTCTAAATTATGTTCAAGACACTGTTATGTTAATAATCCATACAAAAATATGTCACCATTTCTTCACAAGGTATATATTGCACTGTGAGTGAAATTCTGGCAACACTTGTACTTTCATGTGTTCCCTTGTTCGTTTCTATGAGCATATATTTATTTCTTGCAGACACTTTTGCTCAAAGTTAAGTCTTCGATATGTATCGATAATTGATCGATATTTAGTTACAATTATCGCTTTCCATATATTGTAGCTTTGAGTTGCGGAAGACCCCTATCCAGTGACAACGCCGACGTGATGTACACAGATACCAGCGTCGGTGCCACCGCCACATACATCTGCAACGATGGCTACCTCGGCTGCGGTGTCTCCAATGGCAACGTCACAAGTCGTTGTTCAGAATCAGGGAAGTGGTCGAATGTCAGCGGGCACTGTGGTTTAAAGCTTTTCGTCATGACAAAGTTCTTGGTGAGCAATATTTTGTAAGATATTTGAAAAGGCATATGAAATGTCTTAAGACACTCTCAATCTTATAAAAATAAGTTCTTGCTAGAGCGAAGTAGAAACAACCCATAGCGTCACGTCATAAGACTAATCAGAGTGGCGGAGTAGCCAAATGGTTAAAGCGTCCACTCGTGACGCTTAAGACCCAGGTTCGATTCCCTAATACGGGTACAATGTGTGATGTCCATTCTGTTGTACCTCGCCGTGATGGAATATTGCTAAAAGTTGCGTAGAAATATACTCACTCACTGACTTATCAGAGAGTTGCTTTCCGGATTGGGAATGTGGCAGTCCAAATGAGAAAGTCTGTTCCAAGTTCAACACGGGGAATTCCAAACGGCACTTACAACTGTATGATGAATCTGTCAAAATCAACGGAATTTCAATTTCCCACGGAAGTGTTATTGTCATCTGAAATATATTAGACATTCCAGAATATCCATTTATTCAGTTTGCACATTTTTCAGTCTCAAAATACTTTCCAAAGCTTCGTCTGGAATGGAACTCACGAAAGTTGTTTTTCTGATTGCCTGGCTCATTTTTCAGTCAAAGGTCGACCTGTTGTGGATTGTGTTTAGATCTTTGAGTCCCCGTTGTACGTGAGTGAGTGAGTGAGTGAGCTTAGTTTTACGCCGCGGCGAGCAATATTGCAGCTATATGGCGGCGGTCTGGAAATAATCGAGTCTGGACCAGACAATTCAGTGATCAACAGCATGAACATCGATCTACGCTATTGGGATACGATGACATTTGTCAACCAAGTCAGCGAGCCAGACCACCGTACCCGTTAGTCGCCTCTTACGACAAGAATGGGTTACTGAAAGGTGTACGGTTTCTTATATTATCGTATATTGCTATACTGCAAATTGTTTTCATTTATTCTTCAAATTTAGTGTACAAGTATTGAGTCTGTCGTATTCGGACAACACTTCGTGTGCCACCATATATACGTTAAGAACATGCAGCAAATGTCTCACTGAATATTTACTTCAAAGCATAAATATCAAATGTACATTTTGTATCACTAAATACACAATAAAACATGCAAATGCCTCAGTAAACAAACAACAACAACGTGCAGTAAATAACACACAAGATATACAATAATTACACTCAAAATAGCATTGGTGCTATAGCCCCGTCGGAGCACAAATGTACAATATATTGTTCTCTTTTAGTCATGCGTGATTATTGCCATTTGTAAACAGTATATGTTATATATACATTGCTTTATTCTTTGACAGAGGAATCGAGCACCTTTTCACTGTTTAAAGAAAGGCAAATGGAAGGTGACGATTGCAGCAACTCCAACTAAAAATACATTGTGAGTTTAACTCTAAATTGATTTACAATAGATTGTATTTGAGGAAGACATGTTTACACTGTGGTGAAGACATGGTGAAGTTTGCAATTATGGAATGGGTATTGACAATTATTCAAGCATGAATAATGAATGTTTTACATGTTCAACCACCTCTACTTACACAGCCACTACCTCCACTAAACGTCCATCCACCCTAAATACGCGTAGTCACCCAAATGCACGTACAAACCCCTTCCCCCCATACACGTAGAACCACATGTAATACACGTACAGCCACCCAAATACACGTACGACCACCTACAATACACGTACAACCACCTACAATACACGTATGACCACCTACAATACACGTACAACCACCTACAATACACGTACAACACACGTACAATCACCTACAATACACGTACAACCACCTACAATAAACGTACAACCACCTACATTACACGTACAAACACCCCAACACACGTACAGCCATCTACAATACACTTACAACCATCTACAACACACGTACAACCACCTACAATACACGTACAACCACCTACAACACACGTACAGCCATCTACAATACACGTACAGCCATCTACATCACACGTACAACCACCTATAATACACGTACAACCACCTACAACACACGTACAACCACCTACAATACACGTACAACCACCTACAATACACGTACAACCACCCCAATACACGTACAACCACCTATAATACACGTACAGCCACCCCAATACACGTACAACCATCTACAACACACGTACAACCACCCCAATACACGTACAACCACCTACAATACACGTACAACCATCTACAACACACGTACAACCACCTACAATACACGTACAACCATCTACAACACACGTACAACCACCTACAATACACGTACAACCACCTACAACACACGTACAACCACCTACAAAACACGTACAACCACCTACAATACACGTACAACCATCTACAATACACACGTACAACCACCTACAATACACGTACAACCACCTACAATACACGTACAACCACCTACAATACACGTACAACCACCTACAATACACGTACAACCACCTACAATACACGTACAACCACCTACAATACACGTACAACCACCTACAATACACGTACAACCACCTACAATACACGTACAACCACCTACAATACACGTACAACCATCTACAACACACGTACAACCACCTACAATACACGTACGACCACCCCAATACACGTACAACCATCTACAATACACGTACAACCACCTACAATACACGTACAACCACCCCAATACACGTACAACCACCCCAAAATTAACAATAACCACAACACGTATAACCGCCCCAACACGTACAACCGCCCCAATACATACCCAACAGCCCCTTCACACACGTCCCTCCACCTACAACACACGTGTAACAACACATGTTCTCATACAGTTTTGACTGAGATTGTCTTGGCCCGTTGTTTACAGCTTCAGCGTGATTGTGGTTCGGAAACACCCTTTCAAAGTCCTGGTCCGCATAGCCGTACACATTGACTCCAACAAATGCAAACAGAGCATCGTATTCGGATCTCCAAAGAATAAAGATTGTGGAGTTCCTACAAATGATAGTTTTTCGGCCAACAATCAAATCGATCTGACGTTGCAGTTTGATCGGACTTCGTATCAGGTAAGGAAGTTCCATATCGTCTCCTTTTTCTGTTTCATAGTTATATCAGATCATTAAGGCACAATTTCACACATTTTCGCCAATAGGTTGGCCTATATTATACATATGAACTCACTTTAGCTTCCTATTGATGCAATAAAAGACCTATTATCCCTTACAACTTGGCTGAAATCGATAATTGAGACTTCAAGGCGAACAGTTTCCAAACAAAACACATGCCATATATGGAATGCAAACAATTGCTCGGTACATCTAAAACTGTCGCACGTGCTGTTGTCGGCATTGCGCGTATGTTTTTGCGCCAGACATTAGCGTCATTTTGTCAGGGCTGAGTTCTGTATCCAAAGGTGTTGTTGGATATTCGTGAAGAACGTTCCAAGGGACATAACTCTATGGGGTTTGCTTGAATAATGCTCAGCCAGTTGAGAGCGCGATAGTCCATTTAATATAACGTTGCATTAATTCTATAGAACTTTATAATGTGCTGGAATAAAAACATATATATAATTTGCTATTGTAATAGGTGATTTCTCTTGGAATACATTGGAATACTTCTGTTGTGCCAAATGTTTATAAATTGATATGAAATGTAAATATTATTTCATCTTTTTTCGATGAATGAAGTTTTTCCGACAATGACATTGTCAATATCTTTCCAGGGCGGGGCCTATAACTTTGAATAAAAACAGGAAAAAGTCCAATACCAAAGTATTTTATATTCTACGTATTTTCAATTGCATTTTGCAGAACTTCTTTTCGACCACGACATGGGGTATTCTGTCATTGCGTTATTTTAGGGGTAATGCTTTTTTTCCAGATAACAGTCATAAAGGGGGCGGGGTGGTAGTCTGGTGGTTAAAGTGTTCGCTCGTCAAGACCCGGGTTCGATTCCCCACATGGGTACAATGTGTGAAGCCCATTTTTGGTGTCCACCGCCATGATATTAGTGGAATATTGCTACAAGCGGCGTGAAACCATACTCACTCACTCCTATTGCACTGGGGGAACGTCATACTTGCCTACTATTCATTGCGCATGTCATGTTTTCAGCTGATGGTCCAGGGGAGACTACTCGCTACGTACAAAGAGACGAATGGGCAAAGTGCAAGCTACGTCTTACCTTTCGGAGACGTGAAGGTGTCAGAAATAAAGTTTGAATACTAGAGCACTGGAATAGTAGATGCGTGGACGTCCACTTCTTGGTCTGTCTGCCGTGACCCCAGTCTTTATACCCTATAGAATCATTCTACACGTGAATTTGACGCAAATACAGCTTGTTCAGCTTGACCTGAGCTACTCTACATATGCATGACCTGGGAGGTCAAATGGCACAAACGGCAGGTCGAGTTAACTTCAGTAAATAGGGGAGCAAAGAATGTTATTAATGTTGCTGCTCGCTGCCTAAAAGCTCGAATCGGAAACAATGAAACTTCTTTTTTAAAGAAAGTTGGACATTGCTGACGATTTCTCGACACTGAGGTGTCAAAATGCGACATCGTCTCGACTGTTCGGACATGTTGACAATCAATGCACCCCTTCACAATAATAGACCCAACCAGTTGTGACACGGTCACGCAATGCATTTGTATTCACTTGATCAGGTCAAGCTGAACGAACTGTACTTCTTGAATATTGCTGCGTTTTGCGATTGATTTTTCAATGTGTAAACAGAAAATGGAAAAATGTTACTTTGCAAGCGAAAATGTTAAAAAAGACAATTTTATGTGTTCTTAAACACTTTTTCACAATAACAGAGACACGTTCTACTTGCTTTCACTAATGCAAATCAGCAGAAAATGTTATCATAGGAATGATTCTTTTACAATTTTACACACTCTATAACAGTCTGACGTTTCTTGTTTTAATAGTTGAAAAATGGTGACTTTAAATGGTTTATCTTGGTCTCAAAGCATTATTATATTTCAACCTTTCTTTTGGACATCTAAATGACTGTTATTGGTTTTTTCGGCATGGTCGAAAATAGGACAATTTAACTCTTCTGAAAAAGATGCATTTCACCTTTGCTTTGATTTGTTGTAAGCCAATACCTTCTAGCATATCTTTGATAGTTTTTAAGTAATTAATAAAGGTAGGGGGCAACGTATCTTTTGACGTTTAGTGCACTCTGTCCAAACAACTAGACATACAAGGGGTATCACGCCTTTGTGATACAAAAATAGATCTTTGCTGTGTCACCAAGGCAGTTATTAAATAAATTGATAAAAATAAAAATACGAATTAAAAGACAGACACTGCGAATTGCAGAGAAGTATAAAACAAAGGGAGGGTGAACTGGTCCGCTGTTAGAAACATCACGCAGTGTCGAGCTGAGGACATCACTTCTCGAATTCAGTTGGGAATCGAACGGCGTGATCAGCGAATGCTTTACTAGACTACCTTAACGCCCAACTATACCGAGGAATGTTTGAGAATACAGTATGCTTCTCGTTGAAAAGACTCCATGGTGAGGCTGATTGTCTGGACTATATGAGTGAACCCCATAGTAGATAGTCTTTCATAATATCAACCACTGGTAACTCTTGTCTCGATTGTTTGAATGAGGCCATGATATCATAGACATCATTCGTCCCCCCTCGCCCTTTTCTTATAAGAAGATATTCGGCTTGTCCAGGAATAACACCGAACGAGGTATGATAAATAATATGCATAATTAGCACTTTCCAGAAGGTTTAAGCGTGTGTCATTATTTTCAGTTCAATAAAACATTAACCTCATCCTTTACTGGGTTTTTTATTAATTGATTAACAAAGCAACGCCCTGTTGTATCTAAGCATGACACGGCGATTCTGACATTAGTGGTGAGTGAGTTTTACACCGCACTCAGCAATATCCCAGCTATATGGCGGCGGTCTGTAAATTGAATCTGGACCAGACAATTCAGTGATCAACATCAGGAGCATCAATCTAGGACACTATGACATGATGGTGTGTTGTATTCTGCTCAGCTGGATGCTGATTCTCGAGCGAAAGACAAGTATGAAACCTGATGCACCCGCTGACGATGCAAGTTTCTAATGTAGTATAGTATGTCCAGAAATTATTGAGAATTTTAGGAATATGTTTAATTGGATTTCTAGTATAAACAACCTTGACCAGCTATCAAATGCTTGGTTTCATTCAAGAGAGACAACTCCGTTAATCCTTTTTCATTAGTTTGTGAAGTGTTATCCCCCTTTGTTTACTTGCTAGCAGACGACATTTTCAGTGATACTCAGTATGGATGATTTAGAAGAGGAAGTTGAGTATTATAACACGGACATCAGAACAGCTGAAGTGATTTGAAGTAGAATAGGCATCCCTTTGTCCACTGTTTATCGTGTTTTGAAAAATATTGCAAATGGATATGGCATTGAGCACCAGGGAGGCGCAGGTAGACCCAGAAAATTGAATGTCAGTGACAGGAGGCGGCTTGGTATTCTTGTTTCTAAAAGCAAACGAAGGAGTTTAGAAAACTTAAGGCTGGATTTGATTGATAGAGGAACTGTGGCTGTCTGTCAGGAGACAATTAGAACTGAGCTGCATGCAATGGGTTGGCAGAAAAGTTGAGGAATTCCATCACCGATCATGAAACCTGAACAAAAGGAGCGAAGGTTGAACTGGTGCTTTTTACAGCATAGAAATTTTAACTGGGACAATGTGATTTTCTCAGATGAAAGTTATGTGTGGCTGTTTCCTAATACACTGAAATTCTGGACCAAACAAACTGAACAACCTTTGTATCAGCGCCCAAAGTACAGTCCGAAATTTAACGTGTGGGGTGGCATTTCTGTGTTAGGGGCAAAGCCGCTCTGTGTATTTGAAGGGAATATGAACAGTGAGCGGTACACAGATATTCTTGAGGGACATTAACTTCCATCTGCTCACGTGTTCTATGGAAATGTTTTGATTTTCCAGCAGGACAACGACCAAAACCATCGTTCAAAGCATTTACAGGCCTGGTTTCGAACCCAAAATATGACATTATTAGATTGGCCAAGCTATAGCCCTGACCTTAATCCAATAGAAAATGTTTGGGGACTTATGAAGGAAAGTGGCAATAAGAAAAATCTGACAAATATTGCTGAAATGAAAGAAGAGGTGGTCCGATAGTGGGACAGCATGGACCACTACTTTCTAACTTCTTTGATCAGTAGTATGCCCCGCCGCATTGAAGCCTGCATTACTGCCCATGGTGACTTGACAAAATACTAACTGTTCACCTGTTTTTGAATCGTGAGTTATGTTCTGCTAATATTCACATTTAATACGTGAGAAATGAATGAAAAAAATATAAAAATTACAATCTTTAAATTCTCAATAATTTCTGGTTGTACTGTATATGGGCAAGCTCCGTCACAGACACAGGAAGAGAACCCATCTTACTTAAACGGGCAACATTACCCACAAGTACCGTCTGAGTCGCGCGGTAAAGTTAGACTCCTGGTTTCAAATTTCTTAATGTGAAATATTTGCTGAGATGCTTAATGTGTACTTTTTATGACGCTAATTATTGTCATTATTTGGTACTGAGCCTCACCTCCCGATTTCAAAGATATTATCCAAAGTAGTAAATACCTGGATGTGAAATGTACATTACAACGATCATTTGATTATTTTTCTGATAAGTCAGACTGGCAAGATGTTCACTCTTATACCGTAATTGTATAGATATATTTGTTGCACGGAATTTCAACGACATCAAGAATTGTTCCTTTGTGAGTACTTACTGATTCGCACTGTTGGTATTTATATAGCTTCACTCCTATCAGTTTGGACTCAATTTATTTAAGCTTGGTATCCAAGCTTTACGGAGCAGAGGGAAGTTGTTATAGAGACTAATTCAGGACAGCCATCGTTCAAATATTTAAAAAGTCCAAAACTATGTAGTCAAGACATGTGAGAGTTTATTGTAATTATTTATATGACGCTAATCTGTATTCTATGTAATCCTTATCACTTTCGCATTGTACATTGACTTGTCAGGCAATTAATTACTGTGTATGACATTTATAACCTTAATTGGTCATCCCACTTGGCCGTGTCTGCCATCACTTCAACTGGTCAAGGAAGTGCTATTGTTTTTCCATCTTGTCCATTGTTGAGTCATGAAATACACAATGCCATCTTAGAAAGTGGTCAAATGTAACATATGTTATATTTGGGATTACACTTTCTTAGTAAAGTACAGATTCTAGTACTTTTTTGGTCTAGGCGTCTGACCTTGTGTGCTGGCTATTAGGTGCCTGACTCTGAGGGTGTGGGTTCGAATCCCGGATGGGATTCAACCCCAAAAACTACTAGAATCTGTACGTTACTAAGAAAGTGTAATCCCAAATATAACATATGTTACATTGTTGAGTCGTCGCCTGTCCATTGTTGTCAAGAACTGTATATATATGCTCGCGTATACATTGTCGAGGAGTCGAGTCCGGTATACCGCCTGCTTGTGTAGGGACGACCACGAGCAGGATAATGCCGCTCGTAGGAAACGTCCTGAGGTTGAGCAGGTACTCCACTAACCACGTTTAAATTTTGTGTATTTGTTTGTCATGTAACTAAGGAAGTTTGAGCTCAACGTATTCCTTCGTCTTGTCAACGTATTGTACGTACACTTCATCTTAAACATGGGCTAATTCCCCAGTCGACACGTATCCACGCGTTGACAATTCGGAAACATTCGCTTTACCTTGACCAGTGTGTACAAGGTGTATTTCCAGACTTAAATCAGTGGATACAATGTTTATATCAGTTATGTTAAACTATATTGTAAACTGTAATATTGAATCTCTGCGACAAATAGTATTTTATAAAAGTAATCATTGTATCTCCCTTTGCGACTGGTATGTTAAGACATGAAGTTGTCTCCCTTCATTACTAGCGACGCATCTAAACATGATTACCAACCTTTAGAATTAACGTTATGTGTCAGATTTGTAGTGTACATATTGTAATGCATATGTTGTAATGTGTGTTGTTTTATTTAATGATCAAGTCATTAATGGACAATGTTAAACTATAGGCTAGGTGCAGCGTCTCACGCAAACTGCCTTTTACATTTGTAAACCTAGTGTTAATTGAGATATTTCGTGGATCATTGCTTTAAGTAGCCTCCGGCCACACTCGTAATCTCTATCTACCAGGAGCCCCTTTGTCCACATTGTGTATCATTAACCTGTACTCATGTATAATTGTCTTTATGTCACATGTGTTTCATTGTATGAGTTTATTGTCGATAAGAAAACATGTGACACCGTACTTACTGTAAAATGTTGTTAAGCCATTACCGTAATAATTCTAAAATATGGAATGTTTAAAATTATTAACAGTGTATGAATTTCTTAGATTATCAAACTTTCATTTATTTTTGCATGAATATTTTATATAATCTTATTGATTGTTCTGTAACAGTCATCACTTGCACTCCAGAAATATACGGATCACGTCACAATTCTGTGATCACGATTTCCTTCTCTTTTGAAGGTTCCCTAACAACATAATTCCCCATCTTACAGTGAGGTCTCTACTTCTCAACAAGGAGGAGGCCTCACAAAATTATCAACCAGACGAAGTCGTGTATTCAGACCTGTGACCTCACGATTTCAATCACACACACACACACACACACACACACACACACACACACACACACACACACATATAAACATACACACACACACACATACATACATACATACATACATACATACATACATACATACATACATACATACATACATACATACATACATACATACATACATACATACATACATACATACATACTTACATACATATATACAGCGAGCTGCAAACAAATTGTCTTTACCACCTACTATGCAAGTATAAATCTTCAAGGGATATATCTGCCATATCAATTCATTATACGATAAGGGTGCCCAGCGGGTTCACTTTACACTAAACAACTTGGCCGAACAAGCTGATAGCAGTTTCATAGATAACAACTCCTTAAACCTTGGAGGCCAAAGCACTAGGCTTTCGCTGGATTGTTGTTTAATGCCGCAATATTTCAGCTATATGGCGACAGTCTGTAAATAATCGAGTCTGACCAGACAATCCAGTGATCATCAGCATGCGCAACAATCTACGCAATTGGGATACGATGACATGTGTCAACCCAATCAGCGAGCATGACCACCCGATCCTGTCAGTCGCCTGTTACGACAAGCATGGGTGACTGAAGACCAATTCTAACCTGGTCTTCACGGGTGTTTGAAACTCACTGCGTTTCAAACAGTTCTGTCCAGTCGACTAACAGGATTGGGTGGTCAAGATCGGTGACACAGTTGACGCGTGTCATTGTATCCCGACTCCGTGGTTCGATGCACAAGATGTCAATCAATGGATTATCTGGTCCACATTCAATATTATTTGACATACAACCTTTATTAAGCAGGAATATTTGCGGCGTAAAACACCAAACACGTTACACTTCCACTTCCCCCATATGGTTGAAGGTTACCATTTCTGAAAAGGAAACAGAATACGTTCTACTTACTCCCGGGAGCGATGGGGTAGCCTAGTGGTTAAAGCGCTGGCTCGTCATCCCGAAAACCGGGGATCGATTCCCCACATAGATACAGTGTGTGAAACCCATTTTGGGTGTGCTAAAAGCGGCGTAAAACCATACTCACTCACTCATTTACTCCCGAAGTTTCATTCTTAAAAATATAATCTGTTATCGATAACGGATAGATCGTATAGCGAACAGCACAGATCGTCCAGGCACAATGTGTACTATCAACAGTCTCAAGTGTTTAATCACGTACTTCTAAGTGACATCGGCGACGTTGGATGTTGGCTGCGATATACACCCAGTTGATAACACTGACTCTCACATCAATAACACTAGCCTTTATATTCGAGTACTCAGTGCTCAGTCCTCATTGTAGCAGGGAAAGGTGACAATTTTCACCAAAGCATACGAATGACCGCAGCAGTCGTCACGATTTTGTGGGCGCTAGCAGTTGGATGTTCAGGTTCGTTTATATACACTCTTTAAACAAAATAGGGGAACTTCAATTTTTATTTACGATATATCGTAGTCAATTAATGTTGATATGATAATAATGAATGTTTTGAGAGTGCATCACCACTTGCACCTCCTTATAACCATAGTTGTTTGTACAGGAATCGCTCTTGAAAGATGATTGGTGTATGAAGTGAAATTTGCATGTGTACGATTTTCATTTTCAAAACAACAAAACAAACACTAACAACTGTGTGATGCAAGATGATTGTCAAAATTTATGGTCTACAGTGAGTTATCGACCTTCTTGAAAACCGTCAAAATCAAGAATGACACCCCATGCACGTGTATGGGGCTACTACGTTGTGCACGTGCATCTCTTGCGTTGTGTTTAGGGGTGGTGGTGAAGAGAAATGGTGGTGCGTTCATAAGATGTCTGTCTGTGAAATGTTTGTTAACGCTTATACTTCCTATCCAAATTGAAAGTTCAGGTTCTTCTACTATTTAAGAGTATATATTTACTTACTTACTTCCTCTTCGTGCTCTTAGCACATAAGGCCGTTACTAGAGTTTTCCAATACTGTCTATCCTGGGACCTTTGCTGCACCTGTCCCCACGTCCACCCTGCATCCTTCATCTCTGCCTCCACAGATCGTCTGCTCATCGCCTTGCTACGACGTCCTGTAGGCTGCCTCTCCATCTCTTGTTGATGATGACATGATCAATTTGGTTTTCTGTGTGACCATCTGGAGAGCTCCATGTCGTTTTGTGGATGTCTTTGTGGACAAACAAGGTTCCTCCTATCCTTAGGTTGTGGCAAAATGCAGAAAGCTTCTCCCCATTGTTGTTGATGGTCCCTGCTCCTTGCCGGTCCATGGTGTTTTCTCTTCCTCTATTGTTGCCACCTACTTATGAAGTATATATGTAGCGTCATCCGGGCAACTCATCTCTTGAGTGACCCTCAAACAACGTTTCCTGTATACCTCTTTATAATACAGGCTAAGATGTCAAAG
This sequence comes from Haliotis rubra, assembly GCF_003918875.1. Classification (NCBI taxonomy): domain Eukaryota; kingdom Metazoa; phylum Mollusca; class Gastropoda; order Lepetellida; family Haliotidae; genus Haliotis; species Haliotis rubra. The sequence goes on from NW_025765336.1 coordinate 3,751,438, forward strand.
TATTGCCGCCAATATGACCGACTATTCCGCCGCATGTTAATTCCAGAAAATCGGGGTTTTATACCTAACGATTTTAGCCGAGATGTCATGAATATAGAAATGAATTTGTCAATTGTATTAATTTAATACAATTTAATAACTCAGTCAGCTCAGACTGTCAAAGGTTCTTACACGCTCGGATGAATTGAAACACCTTGTATGTCGGATCTCTTTATTGTGAATGCATCTTTGTCACACGGAATTCAAATAACCACTTATTTAGGAAGTGTGTATTTGCTGTAAAGTTCATATCCCGAAGCTTTTATGTCTCGAATGGATCTTTTGCCTTCCAGTTTCAATTCGACTCTACATCCGTGAAGATCCGGGTTAGAATTGGCCTTCAGCAACCCATGCTTGTCGTAAGAGGCGACTAATGGGATCGGGTGGTCAGGCTCGCTGAATTGGTTGACACATGTCATCCCATCCCAATTGCGTTGAAGGATGCTCATGCTGTTGATCAGTGGATTGTATGATCATGTACAGACCGCCGCCATAGATGGCATATTGCTGAGTGCGGCGTTAAACAACAAACCAACAACTATAGTCACCCCGCTGTTGATCTTTGGATGCCGGAGAGCGGAAGGTCGCGGGTTCGATCCCCGACCGCGTCATACCAAAAGACGTTAAAATATGGTACTTGTTGGTCCCTGTCTGGCGCTCGGCATTTATGGGTACAACAAGGACTGGTCGGCTCGGAGTCAGTATAATGTGTCTGAGTGGGGTATTCATGCTTCACTGCGGCATGGTATCTCAGTGGGCTAGCACTATAAAACCAGCTTAAGTCTGGGCTAGTACAAGCAGCCGCACATACACATACACACGCATGCACGTCGTCATATGAGCGAAATATTCTCCAGCACGACGTTAAACCCAATTTCACCTCACCTCACCTATCTTTGGATGCCATCTTGTGAGGCTATTGACATATAACTATGAATCTGAATGTATTCTTTCAGCTGTTAACACAAAGCTTGACTGCCCTTTTGAAACCAACTTCTGTCTGTGGACAAAGGATCAAGGAACCGACAAGTTTGACTGGAATCTGATACCATGGACTGCCCAAGCCGGCACCGGACCAAGCGGTGACCACACCACTGGAAGTACGTTATTGCTTATATTTCTTATACAACTGTTCCTTCAAGTGATATTTCAGCTGATGCGTAAGTTCGTATTGCCCTATCATTGTCCTGGCTCTACAAAACCGGCAGAGGTTCGAACTAATGCAAGCAGCCAGGCATCTTCGTTGCATGCTGCTGTTTCAGTGACATCATCTTCATCGTGACGTCATGACTCAGTTCACATTACATTGGTTTACATTCTCCTACCGAAACACTCGCCGCGAAAATGCTGACGCAGCGATAAATAACTTATGATTTAAAGTTGTTGTAAAAATTTCAGTTGATATTATTCGTTTGATAAGTGATACAGCTGACCATGTTGTCTTACAGATTTGCATTACAGAATGTTAAGATCGTTCATCTTGGACGTTACATGGGTAAAATGTGTTCGATTCTTATTCTCCACATGGGTACAATGAGTGAAGCCCATTTCTGCTATCCCCCGATTACTGGAGTATTACTCACTCATTCGCTCACTCACTCACTCACTCACTCACTCACTCACTCACTCACTCACTCACTCACTCACTCACTAATTCACCCACTCGTCTTGGTACTGAATGCATTGCGTCAGACTATAATCGTCGATTTTACACGTATTCCTGGTCCTGAACTAAACATCTGACATTGCTGTTTTCTGAAGTACCTCTTCTAATGTTGCCAACATTGAACACAGAGGGACACTACATCCACGTGGGATCGTCTCTCGGTACAAATGGAGACAATGCACAGTTGATCAGTCCGACGTTGACCATCGCCAGTGGTCAGTCCAAATGTCTGGTCTTCTACTACACCATGTACGGAGAGCACGTCAACAACCTCAACGTGTACGGGAAGACCAGCACGACGAGGAACCGCATCTGGACTCGCCATGGCAACCAGGGAACCGACTGGATAGAGGCAAGAATTGCCCTCCCAGAGGCTTCGGACTTTCAGGTTGGTCAAGACTTAGCAAATTGTAAAACTGAATTATACACCTTCATGTGCCTTTTTCAAATAGCTTGTGTGTACTGTTTTTTTCGCATGTGAACATGACGAAAGACATTATAATTAGTATTCTAATGTTATTCTTAGTTATGAGGTATTTAAATGTTATTCTTAGTTTTGAGGTATTCTAATGTTTCAAGGTATTTCAATTCTTCGTATTGATAATAGAATGTGTGTACTGGAATTAAGCTTTAAGATAGCATTTCTTCCTTGGCTCATATACACCAGCAGAAGAGAAATATACCTGTTATTGTTCAACAACAAGTGAATTCGCAATCGTCAGGTTGTGATCGAGGCTGTTCGCGGAGACGGCGAGAAAGGTGACATTTTCATCGACGACATTAAAGTTATCGACGGGCCTTGTTCTCTGCAAGGTAATATCTACTATACGTCAATCAAGCATTGCAAGTGTTACTTATTTGAATACTTACTTAAAGATTTATTTGCTCAACTATATGGTCCAACCATAAATTGAAGCCGGGTCAGTAGCATGCCTTTGTCTGCTTCCTACTTCTCTTTGTCTTAACTTCATGCTGTAATTTCTTAGAAAAGGCAATACATTATGATCAGCTTATTGCCTTGACACTTCATGGGTGCTGTGAAGTCAAATGATTCCACTGGTTTCATTGGTATTGTGGTGAACCCAGGTTCCATCAAAATCGTATGCAAGAACCTTTCTGGACCATCTTCAAACAGCTTAATTATCTCGTGACATAGCTTCAATACGGGTCAACAATGGCGTCATTGCTTGCGATTTGTTAAAAATGCCCTGAGCTTTACAATAGGTTGTACAAACTTAGGGATTGTTTCGTCGGGGTAGATCTTAAGTATGATTGAATGTTTGCTTGGAAAACCTATGCATAATATTCAGATTAGGAAACAGTGTCACCTACGTTTCTAACTGTTACAATTGTTTTGTTTTCTTTGGGTTGTTTGGGTTTTTTTGCATTGTTTTGTTGTTGTTTTGTTTTTCTTTTTGTTTGTTTGGGTTTGGGGGGGTTTAGGATGTTAGGTTTTTGGGGGTTTTTTTGTTTGTTTTGTTATTTTTCTTTCTTCTTTTTTTTTGCCTTTTTTATAACAGTTATTTCTTTAAATAAAATTAAGTCACTGATCCCTTTCACTTATATTTCACTGGGTTTCAGCGTCCAAGCTTATCACCTGCAGTTTTGACAACGACATGTGCGGCTGGACTCAAATGAAGAACGACGACTTCGACTGGACACGACATCAGGGATCCACAGCTTCCAGTGGGACGGGGCCTCTGCTTGATCACACAACAGGCAGTATGTATACAGCGCCCTAAATAGCTCTATCCACCCCATCAAGCAGCGTGGACATAATAATGCTATTGGTCACAGGTTTTAATTATCCAGAAAACTCAACTCCGGAGGGATATCACTAAAATATTGCTACCTACGATATACTTATACTCCCAGGCTGAGGACGCGATATCAGATCGTGATATTGCTGATGGAATATTGCTGATTGTGGTGTGACTCACTCCCAGTCTATGGACGCGACATCATAATTCGGATATTGCTGAAATATTGCTGAATTGAGGGTAAAACCTAAATCACTCACTCATACACAACTACTGTTCACAGATTTCAATCATATGTATTCCAGAGGGGTACTACCTCTACACAGAGGTCAGTGGACTGACAGCCAACAAGACAGCCAGAATTCAGAGTAACACCATCATCCCTCGCTTGGTGACCCAGTGTCTGTCCTTCTGGTACCACATGCACGGCGACCATATCGGCACCCTCAACGTCTACATCAAGTCCACCTCAATGATAGGCAGCCCCATCTGGACCAAGACAGGAACCCAGGGCCTGACCTGGAACCAAGCTGCCATCACCGTGGTGGAGGGACATACGCCATACTCGGTGAGTAGAAGGTTCCGGATGCTTGGCACTCCACGAGCTTCCACGTGTGTTTCTATTATGTATATTTACGAGTAGTTGGTTGGTCTGTTGTTTTACGCCGCACTCAGCAATATTCCAGCTATATGGCGGCGGTCTGTAAATAATCGAGTCTGGACTAGACAGTCCAGTGATCAACAGAATGAGCATCGAGCTACGAGGTTAGGATACGATGACATGTGTAAACCCAGTCAGCGAGTCTGACCACCCGACCCCTCTTACTACATAGTGTAACAAGCATGGGTTGCTGAGGATAAATTCTAACCCGGATCTTCACAGGTCCTATAATTAGTAGTCGTAGCAGTACCAGTAGTGGTAGTGGTAGTGGTAGTGGTAGTGGTAGTGATAGTAGTAGTGGTAGTGGTAGTAGTAGAAGTAGCTGTAGCAGTAGGAGTAGGAGTAGCAGTAGTAGCAGTAGTAGTAGTAGTAGTAGTAGTAGTAGTAGTAGTAGTAGTAGTAGTAGTGAGTGAGTGAGTGAGTTTGGTTTTACGCCGCTTTTAGCAATATTCCAGCAATATCACGGCGCGGGACACCAGAAATGAGCTTCACACAATGTACCCATGTGGGGATTCGAACCCGGGTCTTCGGCGTGACGAGCGAACGCTTTAACCACTAGGCTACCCCACCGCCCAGTAGTAGTAGTAGTAGTAGTGGTGGTGGTGGTAGTAGTAGTAGTAGTAGTAGTAGTAGAGGAGGAGGTGGAGGAGGAGTAACATATAACGTAAATGATGTTTCCAACTATGCTTCATCCCTTGGGCACCCCAGAAACCTATGATGGTATCGAGTGACGGTCTGCCCCTGTCATGGAATACTGTTAAATACGACTTTAAGCCCTCACTCTCTCAGTCACCCACCATTGGTTATATTACTACTGCCCTCGAAGCCGAAAATGTCGAGTGTTCACTAATCCATCTGGTGATACTTCCAGCATACACCAAGTGTGTAGGCGCTGGTGGGGTAGCCTAGTGGTTAAAGCCTTCGTTCATCACGCCGAAGACCCTGGTTCGATTCCCCACATGGGTACAATATGTGAAGACCATTTCGGGTGTCCCCCGCCGTGATATTTCTGAAATATTGCTAAAAGTGGAGTAAAACTAATCTCACTCACTCACTCACTCACTCAGTGTGTAGATTCCAGTGCAATGATTGTACACGTTAATATGGTGGGTGCTACCAGTAAGGCAGGAGGGCATGCTTACCATCTTCGCGTGGGTGCCGTTGTACAAAACAACCTACTACAACTACTGTTGCTACCACCACTACTACTACTGCAACTACATCTACTACTACTGCTACTACTACAAGTACTACAGCTCCCACTACTACTGCTACTGCTGCTGCTACTACTACTAAAAGTACTACTACTGCTGCTGCTACTACATCTACTACTGCTGCTGCTACTACTACTACTATTGCTGCTGCTACTACTGCAACTACTACTACTACTGCTGCTGCTACTACTACAAGTACTACTGCTCCCACTACTACTGCTACTGCTGCTACTACTGCTACTACAAGTACTACTACTGCTGCTGCTACTACTACAAGTACTACTACTGCTGCTGCTGCTACTGCTATTGCTGCTGCTACTACTGCAACTACTACTACTACTGCTGCTGCTACTACTACAAGTACTACTGCTCCCACTACTACTGCTACTGCTGCTACTACTGCTACTACATGTACTACTACTGCTGCTGCTGCTACTACAAGTACTACTACTGCTGCTGCTGCTACTACTACAAGTACTACTACTACTGCTACCACTGATACTACTATCACTACTACTACTATTGTTATTATTATTGTTATTTCAGTACTCATGTTTTGTTGTTTCAAGTTTTGTTCAACACTCTTGTTTCAGGTTGTTATAGAAGCTGTGACGGCAGACGGGTATAACGGAGGCATTGCCGTCGATGACGTCTTATTGGCAGATAATGCATGCACGGGTACTGATACAGACCAGCCTCCATCATGAACTAAATCTGAGGGAGTACTGCACTTTACCGGGTGCACTTTTTCAGATTAATTAGCGTTGCTGGGGTTCCCTAACCCTAACCCTAACCCCTAACCCTAAGGATCGTAAAGGGTGCCTAACCCTAGGGATCGTAAAGGTGGCATACCCTAACCCTAACCCTGAGGATCATAAAGGGTGCCATACCCTAACCCTAAGGACCGTAAAGGGAGCAGCGAGGGCTGCGCCCGGTAAAGTGCATTCTAGCCGAAAAGGCAATGCATGTTGTTTTTCATGAAATAAGCGACAAAATCAATTTCGTTACTGTGAGATATTTCTACCAAAATACTCTGACCATTTTATGATTCAGACTGTTACATTCAGATTTTATGATTCAGACTGTTTTGAACCACTTTGAATAAATAACGATACCAGGATTACGCTAGAAGAGCGTATCCTGCCCCATGATTGGCAAATGTCACACACCATGCAGTCTTCATCTGATGAAGAAGTAGGAACTCATCTATGCATTAAAACGGAACACAACTTGAATATATTTTTGGTTTGTGTAACTCCATACTTTTCTGCACAGTGCGACCGGTTGTCCACACCACTGTCCACCCAGGGCAAGTCGTCAGGAAATGTGACTTTGAAGGCATTTCAATGTGTGGCTACACTCAGGACACCACGGACACCTTTGACTGGACGTTGACGTCACATGCAACGTCCACTGACGGCACAGGACCCAGCAACGACCACACCTACGGAACATCAAGTGGTAGGTGACTGTCAAGTTATAATGAAGTCTCTCTATCTCTTCCTCTACCCCAACACCTGGTCCTATCCCTATCTCAATCTCTTTCCCTACTCCTTACTCTTTCCCTCTCTCCCCATCCCTTCCCCTACACCTACACCTTTCCCCTACCAGACCCGGGTTCGAATCCCCACATGGGTACAATTTGTGAAGCCCATTTCTGGTGTACCACGCCGTGATGTTGCTGGAATATTGCTAAAAGCGGCGTAAAACCAAATTCAGTCAGACAGTCAGTCCTTTCCCCTACACCTATCTCCAAGGATTGAAGTTGGTGTATGGCATGGGTCAGTTCTCCGTCAATGGCGCGCTTCAATTCACTGTGCATAGATGTGTATTCTCAGACTTCCTAGATTTATATGATAGTGGGATACAATTCCACGGGCGCATATAACATGGTACAATTAAGCTGACATCTTACATTAACTTTTCAACATAACTAAAGGTGGAGATACAGAGACGATTATATAACAAACTGGACACCCTTCTCGGAACGAACAGTTTCAAGATAACCGAAGTTCGAGATTAGAGGAGTATGTCACTGTTTTATCTGTTTTCGTTCAGGTCACTATCTGTACACTGAAGCATCCTCCCGAATACAGGGGGACACAGCACGCATCTTGTCGCCGACCTATCATGACAGCCAGGCAATGTGTGTTAAGTTTTACTACCACATGTACGGATCTTCCATGGGAACGTTGAACGTCTATGTTAAGGTATATTTTTACATATATATACAGAAATATGATTGGCATTTATTTTTCAACAGTTATGCATGTGTTAGAATTGGTCTTCATGCAGGAACCCATGCTTGTCGTCAGGAGCGATTGACGGTATCAGACCAGCTGACTAGGTTCACACGTCATCGTATCCCAACTGCGTAGATCGATGCTCATAATGTTGATCACTGGATTGTCTGGTCCAGGCGTGATTAGTTCTAGCTGGAAACAAACAGATATTTTTTTAACCGTCAAACTGTCCATCAAACATTCATACTGATCCAATAAATGTTCACATAATTATTAATGTTCAAAGTATTTTTCGGAGTTGTGTGCAATCATGTCGTTGATAGTCTCGTCGTTTCTTAAGAATTTGATCGCAAGAACTGTGCCATTGTTATTGATGACCTATTCAAGGAAAGCGCATTCCGACATGAGCTTGAAATACCGTAATACGTATGTAAGTGTTTTACACTAATATCGTTGCAGGTCGGAAACAACAGAGGTCGACCACTTTTTGTACGAAGTGGTAACCAGGGCAATTACTGGTCTTTTGGACAGGCAACAATCCCAGCAACTTCCGCTTCAGGATACCAGGTGCGAGGTTGATAACACTACTGCTCCTCCCCAACCCCCATTCCATAGCCTACCGTTCTATTCCGATACACCAGAACTAAAACCTAAGCAGCAATTTCTGCACAATCAGCAAAGATGGTCGTCGACCAGTTATATACATTTTATATCTAACTATAGTTGATCTAAATCTGCAATGTAGGTGAAGAATTACGAAAGCCTAATGCTGCCAGTTTTTTAGCATAAAATATAAAGTATTTTCTCGTTATTTCAAGTTTCTTTCAAAAACTGTAAATTTCAAGTACTTTCTCGTTACTTCAAATTACTGTAAAAAAATTGAAATTTACTCATTATTACGAGTATTTTGTTGTTACTTCAATTATTTCTTCGTTGCTTAGAGTATTTTCTCCTTGCTTCAAGTTTCTTTAAAAAAATGAAGTTGCGATAAAATACTCAAAGCAACTTCAAATTTCAAGTTTTGGAGAACACCTTACGCAACGAGAAAATACTTGCAATTGCAAGTTTTGGAAAAAAATATAAAATAAAAATATTCGAAGTAACGCGAAAATATTCGAAGCAACGCGAAAATATTCGAAGCAAGCAGAACTTTCGCTGATAAGTATGTAATGCTGCCAAAGTGGCAGCTTTCGTAAAGAATAAGTTATTTAGCAACATTCATTTTAATAAGCAAACTATGTATCGTGCGAATAATTAAATATCGTTGCGTGACAACAGGGTGCTATTAACAGAATAACTCATATGGAATTCAGATGGTGTTTGAAGGAATCAGTGGCTCAAACTACAAATCAGACATAGCTCTGGACGATGTCAAGTTCACCGTGGGAGTATGTTCTATTCCTGGTAAGTTGAAGACAACGGTTACGATTTATTACGTCACGCCGAAGACCTGGGTTCGATGCCCCACATGGGTACAATGTGTTAAGCAATATTCTAGCAATATCACGTCAGGGGACACAAGAAATGGGCTTCACACTACATGTCTATGAATAACTGTTACCAAATAGAAAATTTTCGCTAACAAATTCTTTATTTCGTGAGTGCGATGTTTCAATACAGATTTTTGTGTCATTGTCCAGAAGGAGACTTCTAAAATGCCACTCAAAGAAGTTATAAAGAATTTTTCGGTTACTTGTTTGGGTTTATAAATAAATGACATTTTGATAATGAAATGTTGTATTGTGACAACTGCAATTTTTAACTTTCAGATTGCTCTACCATAGTGTGTGGAATTTAGTGTGTTTAAATTATTTTCGATCGATGTTTATTGACGATTGGGCATGGTAACCACATCTGATAGAACACAACTGCGTGTCTGTTCAGGGAATCAAGTTTCTGTTATTGTCCTCATCTATAGGCGACTGCACGTTCGAATCTGGCCTGTGCACTTGGTCGAACACTGGCATGGGAGATCAGTTTGACTGGACCTTGGGTTCCGGTTTGACGTCCAGTTCCTCTACTGGACCTTCGAGTGACCACACGCTCGGCATTGGACAAGGTATACAGCTCAGTAAATCACAAAGCACAATGCCGTTGTGAATTAATTGAATAAAATTAAATGAGTAAAAGGTTTAAGGACAGTATGGTTACCACATCCATCAACACAACATATCAAAAGGCGAAATGACACGTATACGAACATTTTAATATTCAAGACTCCGTGTCGCCATAGTTTAATTTCTGACAGGGGTGATATGTCAAGGGTCATCTGGCAGGAGTAATCCGACAGTGGTGATCTGAGAGGGTGATCCGACAGGGGTGATCTCACAGGGGTTATGTGACAGGGGTAATATCACAGGGGTTATGTGACAAGCGAAATATCACAGGGGTTATGTGATAGGGGTAATATCACAGAGGTTATGTGATGGGGTAATATCACAGGGGTTATGTGATAGGGGTAATATCACAGGGGTTATGTGATGGGGTAATCTGTCAGGGGTGATCTGACAGGGGTAATATCACAGGGGTTATGTGACAGGGATATCTGTCAGAGGTGATCTGGCAGGGGTGATCCGACAGGGGTGATCTCACGGGGGTGATCTGTCAGGGGTGATCTCACAGGTGTAATATCATAGGGGTTATGTGACAGGGGTAATATCACAGGGGTTATGTGACAAGGGTAATATTACAGGGGTTATGTGACAGGGGTAATCTGTCAGGGGTGATATGACAGGGGTAATATCACAGGGGTTATGTGACAATGGTAATTTGACAGGGGTTATGTGACAGGGGTAATCTGACAGGGGTAATATCACAGGGGTTATGTGACAGGGATATCTGTCAGGGGTAATCCGTCAGGGATGATCTACCAGGGATAATCTGTCAGAAGTAATATGTTAGGGAAATATGACAGGGGTAATATGCAACGCGTAATATGCCAGGGTAATATGTCAGGGAAATATGAAAAGGACACACGAACCACAACCACAAAAGATGATAAGGTTTGCAATGGTATGTTTGCAGGCAGGTACCTCTACATCGAACCCTCGGTCCCAAGACTGGCCGGAGACAAGGCGTGGCTGGTCAGTGAAAGTTTCGCCCCCTCCCACACCAGTAGCTGCATCAGCTTCTGGTACAGCATGTACGGGGCCACAGTCGGTTCCCTCAACGTCTACATCAGGGTGCCCGGTAAGTCGCACTTGCAAAGGAATTTCTGCAATCATACTGACATGAAAAGATTGGTTAATACTGGTTCAATAACATGAGTGAGTGAGTTTAATTTAAGTCCCGTCGGCAGTATATACAGTTACACGAAATTTGAAAAATGAATGACAGTATAACAATTAGCAATATATCGCGTATTTAAAAGGGTTTAATTTTTAGGGGGTAATTAAAACTGTCCGACAAGGAAACGATATAAAGATGGGGTCAGACGTTGCCAACAGCACCCTACTGGGAACCATGGTTACATACCGCACCTCCGCTACCAACATTCCCCAGTCGGGTTTAAACCAGTTCTCCAAGTTTAGCCGGAGATTAGCAATAAACAGATATTCTATTAAAATTCATGTAGACGTAAATACACGTTAAACAATGTGGTCCCAGTTCAAGAATAAGCTTATTACATTATGTATAATCTTACTGTGCCAATTGTTCACACGGGTTCGATTCTTCACATGGGTAGAAGGTGTGAATACCATTTTTGGTGTCCCCCGCCGTGATATTGCTAACAGAGGCGTAAAACAAAACTCACTCACAAATATGGTAATTGGTACGTATTCAGATTTATTTCTCATGTACCCGTTAAAGCGATATAGCTTCATTCAATATATACAACCCTCTTTGACCTTTTACACCTACATTGCCTATATATGTCATCATATGAACGCAGTTCTTTAAACATACGAAAATTTCATGAACAGGACGAACTGACAAGATGATCTGGCATCAGTCCGGTAACCGAAGCAACGGCTGGTTCCTGGGCGAGGCACCAATCACAGAGCGGTTCAGTAGTTACACCATTGTGTTTGAAGGCGTCCGGGGCATTAGCTACACTGGCGACATCGCGATTGACGACATCACCGTCATGACGTCGTACTGTGGAAGTAAGCGCTCGACTGCCACAGAAACAATCGTCTCAATATCTAGATACCTTTTCAGTTATATAAGATACAGGTGTGTCATGATTGTGTTGTTTTCGTAAATAGAATTAGACATTTTACGCATTGGAAATGAACCAAATTGATACGATTATAACAAACTCAGAAAATGTAGCGTCATTTCTTATACACTCAGTAATTCCGCCGAATGCCGCTGCCGTTCTACAGACGACCGCACAAGTGACGACACAGTCGGTGGGGAAGGCAGCGTTATCATGCGACTTCCAGAACGATTTCTGTGGCTGGGTACAGATCTCAAGAACGGATCTCTCTGACTGGAACAGGAGACAGGGTATCACTTCTGGAAGAGGCCCCTCCACAGACCATACCTTTGGCAACTCCAGTAAGACTCCTTGAAATAGCATTGTAATCATCTTCCTGCACCAATGTTTGATACTTATATATGCAAGCAAGAGTCATTTAATGACGTATTGGCAACTCCAGTAAGACTCCTTGAAATAACATTGCAATCATCTTCCCGCTCCAACGTTTTATAGGTATATATACAAGCAGGTGTCATTTAATGACAATTGTATTTATGATATATGCTTTCCCTCCTTGTATACATTGATACCCTGGTTTGTGCCTTACGTTGGACATTATAAGTTGTTCAATGTTCCCTCGGGGCCCATGGGTTGATGTACCCTCGATGTTTGTTTATGTTCCCTGAGCCTGAAGGGAGAGGGAAACATAAACAAACATCGAGGGTACATCAACCCATTGGCCCCGAGGGAACATTGAACAACGTATGTATCTTACCGAACACCTCAATGTTAATTTTGAATTGTTTGAAGCACGGATACAAATCTTTTTGTAGCCGTCATTGCCTTCCATCGATTTGCATTCGCAAAACATCGGTAATTTCCGTACATCATACGTGATTCAATGTTATTCGAGATAAAGAATTCCTGATACGAAGTACCAAATGAGTTTGGCACTCCCAGCGGGGTACATAGAAAATGTTCCTTGCTTGTTAACGGGGTACATTGAAAATAATAGAAGAGCGCTCAGCCAGTCAGAAAACGACATTTATGTGTGAGGCAAGATAAAGGGTAGTTCTTACTAATAATTTGAAACGGCAAGACTTGTCTGACAAAGCTGGAATTTTGCCCCAAACGGCATAAAACATCCCATCTATTCGGTTACAGATAATTACTATTTGACGTGACGTTAATATCCCTCTCGAATGCAATTGTAATCCAAAAAGATGACAATCTATGGATGGCAACTTCTTTATTATGAGGCACCCCTTGTTACAGAGTATATTCTTACTCCCTTATTCAGAAGTAAGAGTTTACTCTTGGACGTGGTTTTTCTCATAATAGAGAAGCTGATGTCCATAAATTTCACCTTTAATGTACATTACTTCAAAAGAAAGACTTATCTTGTTTCGACAAGTATCCCGATCCAATGACCATTGAATACAAGTCTGGAACTTGGCATCTATGGTAGTGGCGCGAAGAATTCATCAGTGTTTCTCTTATAGATGGCTACTACATCCACTCTGAACCATCTTCAGTCAGTGGGAAAACCAGGGACAAAGCTCGGCTGTTCAGTCCCCTGGTCCAGGCAGGCCAGAGCTGCATTACCTTCTGGTACAACATGTACGGCAGCAACGTCGGCGCCCTCAACGTGTACGTTCAAACAGGAATAGTCATTCCATCCACTCCAACCTGGAAGAGGACTGGGACTCAGGGCACCCACTGGCTCATGGGGCAGATCTCAGTCAACGTCAAGATCCCTTTTAATGTAAGTGAGTGAGTGAGTTTAGTTTTACGCCGCTTTTAGCAATATTCCAGCAATATCACGGCGGGGGACACCAGAAATGGGCTTCACACAATGTACCCATGTGGGGTTTCGAACCGGGTCTTCAACATGACGATCGAACGCTTTAACCACTGGGCTACCCCACCGCCCCTTTTTCAAGTAGGGACAAAGTAAGGATCATACTATGTGTTGACCCCAAAACCGTATATGAAACGCTGCTGCGTGAACGAATATTACTTACTTGTGAGAAATACAATGCTGAATGGAAATCATAAAGCAGCACCATAAGTATTGTTCAAAATTGTTGCTGCATTTTAGTTCAATATTGTTCATAAAACAGATTAAATTCTGAAATAACCATTCATAGACAGTACTTTCAGGAAAGACTGTTGTCACTTTTGGCTAAAATATGGTTCGATATCAATAATAAGTGTTCTCCAAAGTGAAGGCAAAAAGACCAGATTGATATTCAACTGAAAAGTACTATAGGGAGGAAAAATGGTTCTGTTCTGATGACAATCTCATCTTGTTGTAGGTGGTGATTGAAGGCGTGAGTGGCGGCAATCAAGGTGTTACAGCCATTGATGACGTTAACATCGCCAACGGCTCTTGTTCAGCAGGTGATGAAGTGCACCATCTCTATTGACCAAACATTGCTCATTCTACCTCGTGTATAAGACTTTGCATGTCGATAGCATATTGCAGAATGTTAAATTGTCAGTAGGTCCAAATCTCAGAAGTGGATGGTCAGCATTCGTAAATGGAGGGGTTTCCAAAGCATGAAACACAGTACCAAACAGGCACTAGGTAATTTATTTCAGGAAACAATTTTTGTTTATTAAATAATTACTAATTTTGTTGAAACTCTATAACCAAATAAAAAAGCTATATGTTAAAGATGTAAAGGACAAATACTGATAGATTTGAGGTTATTTTTATGAGGAAAAGGCATCACTACAATGAAACAAAATGCTCAATGAATACAAATGTTTGGTTTTCATGCTTAGCCCTTTATAATAAAACTGTGGATTTTGTTGAAAATGGCATCACGGGTAATTTGTTTATGAAAACATGACAAAATGATACAAATACAATATACAATGCCAAAACTAAAGGGGATATTGGAAATAATCAAGTCCATGACTCTTGTGGTATTGGCAAATAAAAATGATATGATCATACGCCAACGCCAACTACGCCAAGTAGTGGGTTCTCATGGGGGATATGATGGTGCACTTTCTCGTGAAAGAGGTCGGTGACATATTCGAAATTTGCATTAACATTATGTAAAAGATTTATAACTTGTTCGAGAGGCATTTAGAAGTTGAAGCAGTAAGGAAGGATAACAATATATGGATGAACAACGTATTTATTGTAGTGTGAGTGAGGTTATGGTGTAGGGTCTGACAACCTTGATAACTGTTAGAGCCTACACCGAAATGCCATTCTTACTGTAATGAAGACTTTTTTCGTCCATATATTGTTATCCTTCCTTAAAACATCAATGTTGACAAGACATGCAAGAAGTCTTCGTGGATGCTCCTGATGTGTCGAACAATGTCATCTCGATTTGGGCTGTTCCACTTATCAGTAATAGCAGAATTGTTGTTTTTTTAGATCCATGAACGTACACGTCCACCAACGACGTACCATACGTGTGCAGTGGGCAAAGGTCACGACTACCAGCTGGCCAAAACAAAACATGGATTCTGTTCTATGTACCTTTTGTTTTAACACGAAACAAGATATTCCCTTTATATTATGTTACTGAAATAGTTTGTGACTGACGAGTGAATGCTTGATATTACGCAGGAGCAACAGTGGGCCCCTCGTCAAAACCTGCCGCTGACAAATGTAATTTTGAGGATACTATTCTATGTGGATTCTCTCAAGACGTCGACCATTCAGACAATTTCGACTGGTCAAGGCATGAAGGGGCGACCTCTTCCTTCGGCACTGGGCCTTCAAGTGACCACACGTATGGGACAAGATTAGGTACGAACCTCCATCCGTCAGTCCCGATTCAATTCACAGCAACTTGAATATAAGAAGTCATACGTTTGTCTTATCAACAATTTATACAGATATATCCCATAACTGTATCTTCCTTTGGTATCTAATGAAGAAGGAAAAACGAATTGGACTTAACAAACATCCTTGCTTCACACCCAATGGGCACTCAAAATAGTCAGTGAATACAATAGCAAGATAACGCTTGAAGCAGCTTCCATTCACATATTAGCATCATCATTTTAAAACTGGCCAGCCTAAGTGTGGTAACTCCCACTTTACCACTTACTTGATTCAGGTCACTACATGTACATTGAGACCTCTGCACCAAGACGACCTGGTGATGTTGCTCGACTCAACTCCTTCATATTAACTGGACCCACCTCACCACCATGCCTCACCTTCTGGTACCACATGTATGGAATCTCCATTGGTACTCTCAATGTGTATGTCATGAGGAATGGTGCCAGGGGTTCTCCTCTTTGGCATTTGTCAGGTAAGACGTAAAGATATCTGTAATTCTTGCATTCCCCTTACCATCCCTCCAGGTGTTTGACTAACCCAAGTCTGTGCCAGTGACTGTGACGACCTTTCGAAGGATGAAATGTTTCATCATGTGTGTATTGTTTGAAAACTATTCAGGTCAGCTAAGGTACATGTACTTAAGAGTTGATATGCTGATACATTTCCCTAGTCACGACAGGATCTGTTTCCTCAATCCCAGATTTGCAACATTTGCTATCCTCAGGACCTCCCTATGATACCTTTGGGGCACATCAGCAATTAATAATGTCCCCCAAACTCACCAACATGCCTCACGTTCTGGTACCACATGTATGGAACCTCGATTGGTACTCTGAATGTCTATGTCATGAGGAATGGTGCCAGGAGTTCTATTTGGCAGTTGTCAGGTAAGACATTGTAATGTCTTTATATGTGTCAGTCCCCCTACCATCGCTTTGACTAACCCCGAGATCAAGTCTGTGCCAGGGATTGTGGTGGCCTTTACAGAATGAAATGTTTCATTTGTAGTGTATTGTTGGAAAACTATCCAGGTCAGCTACAACACAAGGAACTAAAGAGTTCTTATGCAGAGGAATGTTCTCCAGCTACGACAACATCTGCTTCCCCGATCCCAGATTGGCAATACTTGCTGTCCTTGGTCCCTCCATATCATACATTACCAGTACATCAGTGGCAATTTATGATGTCACCCGAATTCACTCTTCAACAGGAAACCAAGGTAACTCTTGGAAAATGGCGAAGGTCTCCCTCAACACTGTGGCAAGCAACACGTCATACCAAATTGTCTTTGAGGGCACCGTTGGAGCTGGCTATGAGGGTGATATTGCGATCGATGATTTCAGCGTGACAGCTGGTGCTTGTTCATTGGGTGGTAAGTACTATGGGTAGTATCGTAATGGCACCTTTATCAAAGATCGGTGGCACGTTCCACAAAGCGATCTTTGTTTGTCAAATATATCCTTCTTAGATCTTAAAGGCTACAAATTTGAGAAATCATACACCACAAGTCCTTTGTCCTTAAAGTAGTCCCCCATGGGAAGAAACGAAAATATCACATTGAACTAATCATTATAAACCATGTATAGTGCTCTGTGAAACACATTGCTGTCAGTGATAGTTTATTGTTTAGTTCAGTTTGATTTTGCACTTTTCATCGTCATGCAGAACGCCTATGATTCCCTCCACTGGAATATGACATGGTTTTGTTTATGGGATGCTACGCCAAGTAGGGCTGTAATATTGGTGAAAGTGGAGTAGAACAATGCTCACCCACTCACTGGCTCTCGTAAGGCATGGCATCATGACTTGATGACGTCTCTGTGGGCAATGCAGTCCCATGCCAAAGGGAGGTCCACTTTGTTCCAATATATTTTCCACTAAGTAATGTAGGCATTGTCACTTTTCAAGGAGACTTCTCTATTCCATATTGTGAATAAATCTTCAGGACTATCTTTCACTGTTTGTTAGATTGAATCCGAGATGTTCCTGAACATTCATCAAAGCTTTCTCACTTTCATGGTAATGATCTTACTCGTTCATGTTCTGTGTTTTAAGACACGATGTTGAAGCGATGTTGGCATCACATTTACTCAATATTAATCTCATGTTTCAGTTATTCCCAATGCAGCTCGACCAACCGTTACCCAGAAACCAACAACCAAAACAGCCCCACAATCCACAACGGGCACCAAACCAACTCCCAAACCTACGGGTTAGCATCCCCTGTATCTGAAGACTAAAATGATCGCCACTTGGGCTTTGTTGTCATGTGTCCCTGTGACACCCTCCAGAAAGAAATGATTCAATCATGGATTCATCTCACAGAGATCACCAATCGGATTTGTTTTATCGTTTGGTTACCCCATTGCTTAAAGTGGGGGATTGTTTTACATGGGTACTTCTTCAATCTTCAATATTCTAGCAATATCACGTAAGGGACACAAGAAATGGGCTTCACACTACATGTCTATGGATAACTGTTACCAAATAGACAATTTTCGCTAACAAATTCTTTATTTCGTGAGTGCGATGTTTCAATACAGATTTTTTTACAGACTTCTAAAATGCCACTCAAAGAAGTTATAAAGAAGTTTTCTGTTACTTGTTTTGGTTTATTAATAAATGACATTTTGATAATGAAATGTTGTATTGTGACAACTGCAATTTTTAACTTTCAGATTGCTCTACCATAGTGTGTGGAATTTAGTGTGTTTAAATTATTTTCGATCAATGTTTATTGACGATTGGGCATGGTAACCACATCTGATAGAACACAACTGCGTGTCTGTTCAGGGAATCAAGTTTCTGTTATTGTCCTCATCTATAGGCGACTGCACGTTCGAATCTGGCCTGTGCACTTGGTCGAACACTGGCGGGGGAGATCAGTTTGACTGGATTTTGGGTTCCGGTATGACGTCCAGTTCCTATACTGGACCTTCGAGGGACCACACGCTCGGCAATGCACAAGGTATACAGCTCAGTAAATCACAAAGAACAATGCCGTTGTGAATTAATTGAATAAAATTAAATGAGTAAAAGGTTTACAGACAGTATGTTTACCACAACCTTCAACACAACATATCAAAAGGCGAAATGACACGTATACGAATATTTTAATATTCAAGACTCTGTGTCGCCATAGTTTAATTTCTGACAGGGGTGATATGTCAAGGGTAATCTGACAGGGGTGATATGTCAAGGGTAATCTGGCAGGGGTGATATGTCAAGGGTAATCTGGCAGGGGTGATATGTCAAGGGTAATCTGGCAGGGGTGATCTGTCAAGGGTAATCTGACAGGGGTGATCTGTCAAGGGTAATCTGACAGGGGTGATATGTCAAGGGTAATCTGTAAGGGGTAATCTGGCAGGGGTGATATGTCAAGGGTAATCTGACAGGGGTGATATGTCAAGGGTAATCTGTAAGGGGTAATCTGGCAGGGATGATCCAACAGGGGTGATATGTCAAGGGTCATCTGGCAGGGGTGATATGTCACGAGTAATCCGACAGGGTGATCTCACAGGGGCTATGTGAAAGGGTAATATCACAGAGGTTATGTGACAGGGGAATGTGACAGGGGGAATATCAAAGGTGTTATGTGACAGGGGTAATATCACAGGGGTTATGTGACAGGTGTAATATCACGGGGGTTATGTGACAGGGGTATTATCACAGGGGTTATGTGACAGGGGTAATGTGACAGGGGGAATATCACAGGTGTTATGTGACAGGGGTAATATCACAGGGGTTATGTGACAGGGGTGATCTCACAGGGGTTATGTGACAGGGGTAATATCACAGGGGTTATGTGACAGGGGTAATGTGACAGTGGTAATATCACAGAGATTATGTGACAGGGGTAATATCACAGGGGTTATGTGACAGGTGTAATATCACGGGGGTTATCTGACAGGGGTAATATCACTGGGGTTATGTCACAAGGGTAATATCACAGGGGTTATGTGACAGGGGTAATATCACAGGGGATATCTGTCAGGGGTAATTTGTCAGGGATGATCTACCAGGGATAATCTGTCAGAAGTAATTGTGAGGGAAATATGACAGGGGTAATATGCAACGCGTAATATGCCAGGGTAATATGTCAGGGAAATATCAAAAGGACACACGAACCACAACCACCAAAGATGATAAGTTTTGCAATGGTATGTGTGCAGGCAGGTACCTCTTCATTGAAACCTCGGCCCCAAGACTGGCCGGAGACAAGGCGTGGCTGGTCAGTGAGAGTTTCCCCCCTTCCAACACCAGTAGCTGCATCAACTTCTGGTACAGCATGTACGGGGCCACAGTCGGTTCCCTCAACGTCTACATCAGGGTGCCCGGTAAGTCGCACTTGTAAAGGAATTTCTGCAATCGTACTGACATGAAAAGATTGGTTAATACTGGTTCAATAACATGAATGAGTGAGTTGAATTTAAGTCCAGTCGGCAGTTTTTACAGTTATACGAAAATTGTAACATGAAGGACAGTATAACAATTAGCAATATATCGCGTATTTAAGGGGTTTTAAATCAGACACAAACTAATTAAAACTGTCCGACAAGAAAACGATATAAAGATGGGGTCAGACGTTGCCAACAGCACCCTACTGGGAACCATGGTTACATACCGCACCTCCGCTACTAACATTCCCCAGTCGTGTTTAAACCAGTTCTCCAAGTTTAGCCGGAGATTAGCAATAAACAGATATTCTATTAAAATTCATGTAGACATAAATACACGTTAAACAATGTGGTTCCAGTTCGATAATAAGCCTATTTAATTTATGTATAATCTTACTGTGCCAATTGGTGACGGTGTGAAGACCATTTTGGTGTCCCCGCCTTGATATTGCTAACAGAGGCGTAAAACAAAACTCACTCACAAATATGGTAATTGGTACGTATTCAGATTTATTTCTAATGTACCCGTTAAACCGATATAGCTTCATACAATATATACAACCCTCTTTGACTTTTTACACCTACATTACTTATATATGTCATCATATGAACGCAGTTCTTTAAACATACGAAAATTTCATGAACAGGACGAACTGACAAGATGATCTGGCATCAGTCCGGTAACCGAAGCAACGGCTGGTTCCTGGGCGAGGCACCAATCACAGAGCGGTTCAGTAGTTACACCATTGTGTTTGAAGGCGTCCGGGGCATTAGCTACACTGGCGACATCGCAATTGACGACATCACCGTCATGACGGGGTACTGTGGAAGTAAGCGCTCGACTGCCACAGAAACAATCGTCTCAATATCTAGATACCTTTTCAGTAAGGAAGGTGAGGTGAGGTGAGGTGAAATTGGGCTTTACGTCGTGCTTGAGAATATTTCGCTCATATGACGACGTACATGCATGTGTATGTGTATGTGCGGCTGCTTGTACTAGCCCAGACTGAATCTGGTTTGATAGTGCTAGCCCACTGAGATACCATGCCGCAGTGAAGCATGAATACCCTACTCAGGCACATTATACTGACTCGAGCCGACCAGTCCTTGTTGTACCCATTAATGCCGAGCGCCAGGCAGGGACCAACAAGTACCATATTTTAACGTCTTTTGGTATGACGCGGTCGGGGATCGAACCCGCAACCTTCCGATCTCCGGGCGGACGCTCTAACCACTACACCACGGAGGCGGTCCAGTGAGAATAGATAACAATATATGGATGAACAACGTATTTATTGTAGTGTGAGTGAGGTTATGGTGTAGGGTCTGACAACCTTGATAACTGTTAGAACCTACACCGAAATGCCACTCTTACTGTAATGAAGACTGTTTTCGTCCATATCTTGTTATCCTTCCTTAAAACATCTATGTTGACAAGACATGCAAGAAGTCTTCGTGGCATGCTCCTGATGTGTCGAACAATGTCATCTCGACTTGGGCTGTTCCACTTATCAGTAATAGCAGAATTGTTGTTTTTTAGATCCATGGACGTACACGTCTATCAACGACGTACCATACGTACCTGAACTTTTCATCAATGCTTTCTCACTTTCATGGTGATGCTCCAACGTTTCACCGACCGTTACTCGTCTATGCTCTATGTTTCAAGCCACGATGTTGAAGCAATGTTAGCATCACTTACTCAATATTAATCTCATGTTTCAGTGATTCCCAATGCAGCTCGACCAACCGTTACCCAGAAACCAACAACCACAGCCCCACAATCCACAGAGGGGAACAAAGCAACTCCCAAAACCTACGGGTAGCGTCTCCTGTATCTGACACTTTTAGACCATTGAGTAATGACCAAACGCCGTAGTTCGTATTTTGCTTCAAAGCAATAACGTCGGTATTTCATTTGTTTTATCGTTTGGTTAACCCATTGCTTAGAGTGGGGGGTTGTTTTACATGGGTACTTCTTCAATCGTGCATCATTGATGTCACCTGTCATGACACTGCTTGGAAATGGCCAAAAGCAGCAAAAGAAATGCTCTCCCACAAATCCCCACAAACTCAACTAATGTATACATATAAATAATGATCGCCACTGGGCTTTGTTGTCTTGTGTCACCAGAAAGAAATGATTCAATCATGGATGCCTCTCACAGAGATCACCCATCGGATTTCTAGTCTACGTTTATTTTCAATGTTATATGTTAGGAATCAGTTTTAAAGAGATTTTGATTTACCTCAGTTGCCTTTGAAAACTGATGTACTGGACAAAAAATAGTTAGGGATATATGTAAATTTTGAAATTATGAATAATGATCTATTTATTCATTGACACACTGGTAAAATATCAATCATGTAAATACCAATATCCCTAACTTATTTTGTCCAGTATATTTTCTAATCTTAGACTATTAGATCCAATATCTTACATGAAAATATCATTCCCCACTGTACCTTGATCGTGAAAGACAAGAACGTCCAGTTTGGGATGAAAGAGCTGGAAAGGGGCGTGGCATCGCTCTCACGACTATTTCACTCGTGTGTGTTTCAGGCCTCACTTACATAGTCCAGACCATATATCTAAATCACCATACCAGCAGTTAAACTTGGATCTTTCACAGACATGCTTATCTTACTTTGAGCCAGTCACAAGATGCTGCTGAAATAGTTTGTCACTCACGAGTCTATCCTTCATCTTACACAGGAACAACATTGGGCCCCTCATCAAAACCAGCCGCTGACAAATGTACCTTTGAGGATATCATCATATGTGGATTCTCTCAAGACCTTTCAGACGATTTCGACTGGTCAAGGCATGAGGGGCCAACTAGTTCAACTGGCACTGGACCCGCGAGTGACCACACTTATGGGACAATGTTGGGTATGAACCCCCCATCCGTACTTTCAGGAATGCTGCAAATTCTAGGTTCCTCAATGTCTGTTTTTAGAGCCAAATCATCAGTGTAAAAGTAACAGCACCTTGAATTTCAATGGTGATATGTTTGTCTTACAAACTATATAGATGCCATAATTGGCATTGCCTCTGTAGTAGCTAATGGTAAATGTCAGTCCTGAAAACTCATAAACTGGCTTTAATTTACACATAACCAGCACCAGTTTCAATCTTGTCAACCTCAGTATCATAATTCCCATTTTTACCACTGTCTTGATTCAGGTCACTACATGTACATTGAGAGTTCTGAACCCAGACGACCCAATGATGTTGCTCGACTGAACTCCATCATATTAACTGGACCCATCTCACCAACATGCCTCACCTTCTGGTACCACATGTATGGGAGCTCCATTGGTGCTCTCAATGTGTATATCATGAGGAATGGTGCCAAGGGATCTCTAATTTTGCATTTGTCAGGTAAGACGTAGTAAAATCTCTAGATCTGGCATATTTTTCACCATCCCTCCAGAGGGTTTGACTAACCCAGAGGTCAAGTCGGTGCCAGTGATTGTGGTGGCCTTTGGAAGGATGAAATGTTTCATCGTTAGTGTGTTGTTGGTAAACTATACAGATCATCTAAAACACACGGTACTAAAGAGTTGTCCTCCAGTCACGAAACATCTGCTTCCTCAATCCCAGATTTGCAACATTTGCTATCCTTGGTCCCTCCTTATCATAAATGAGGGGGTACATCAGTGGCAATTAATGATGTCACCCATACTCACTCTTCAACAGGAAATCAAGGTAACTCTTGGAAAGCCGCAGAGGTCTCTCTCAACACTGTGTCAAGCAACACGATATACCAAATTGTCTTTGAGGGCACCGTTGGAGCTGGCTACTCGGGTGATATTGCGATCGATGATATCAGCGTGACAACAGGTGCTTGTTCGTCAGATGGTAAGTATCATGGCTAGTATCTTAGGGTCACCTTTATCCAAGGTCGGGGCCACATTCCACAAAGCGATCTTATAGCCAAGTCAATAGTAACGTCTAAAAAATGCGTTGCCTGGTGACTGTAACACAGCTTTGTCAAATGGAACCTTTTTAGGAAATTTGGAGAAATTATCCATCAAAAGTCCTTTGCCCTTGAAGTTGTTCCCTTGGAGAAAGTTGAGTTCCGCTATATTTTCACCAAGTAACGTGACCCTTGAAGATTCGAGTCAGGTTTGGTCTTCAGTAACCCATGCTTGTCGAAAGAGGCGGCATCGGGTGTTCCTTCTCGCTGTTTTGATTGACAGATGCCATCCTATCTCAGTTGCCTAGGTCGATGCTCATGCTTTTGATCACTGGATTGTCTGTTCCAGACTCGATTATTTATAAACCGCCGCCATATAGCTTGAATATTGATTAGTGCGGTGTTAATCAACCAAGCAGCCAAGTAATGTAGGCATTGTTATTTTCCAAGGACACTTCTCTATCCACAATGTAAATAAGTGTTTAGGACCATTTTCCACCATTTGCTAAATCGAATCTAAGATTTGCTTGAACTTTTGATCAATGCCTTCTCACTTTCAATGTAATGCTCTAACGTTTCACCAACTCTTACTCGTCTATGTTTCAAACCACGCTTTTTATGCAATGTTAGCATCACATTTACTCAATATTAATCTCATGTTTCAGTGACTCCCAATGCAGCTCGACCAACCGTTACCCAGAAACCAACAAGCACAGCCCCACAATCTACAACGGGAACCAAAGCAACTCCAAAACCTACGGGTTAGCATCACATATATCTGACGTTATTGCACAATTCAGTAGTTACCAAACGCCGTAGTTCGAATTTTGGAAAAAACCGATAACATCGGTATTTCATTTGATTTTGGCATTTGGGTAGCCAATTGCTAAAAATGTTGGCTTGTCTAGACGAAGACGTGTGGGGGATTGTTTTACATGGGTACTTCTTCCATCGTGCATCAGTGATGTCACCTGTCATGACAAGGCTTGGAAATGGCTAAACATTGCTGGCTGAAAGCAGCAAAAGATATGCCCTCGCAAAAACCCCACAAACTCATCTAATGTATACATTTAAATGAGCGTCACCATTGATGCTATGCTGTCTCGTGTCCCTTTGACAATCACCAGGAAGAAATGATTCCATCCTCTCCATTCCTCTCACAGAAATTAACCACCGGATTTCTTAATCAATCATTGAAAGCCTATGATTATTTCGACAAATATATGTGAGGAATTAGATCTAAGGAGATTTTAGATTTGCTTCAAATACCTCTGAAAACTGATATTTTTCTAATTTTAGACCGTTACATCCGAATCTATATCTGACATGAAAATATCATTCCCCACTGTATTTAGATCATGAAAGACAAGAAGCGTCCCGTTTTTTTGTGTGTAAGAGTTGAAAAAGGATGTGACATAGCTCTCAAGGTTATTTCACTCATGTGTGTTTAGGCCTCACAAACATAATCCAGAATAAGTTACCATCAGCAGGTAAACTTGGATCTCTCATAGATATGCTTAGCTTACTTTGAGCCAGCGATGCAAGACAACAGCCACAAGATGCTGCTGAAATAGTTTGTCACTCTCGAGTCTATTCTTCATCTTACGCAGGGACAACAGTGGCCCCCTCGTCAAAACCAGCTGCTGACAAATGTAACTTTGAGGATAATATCATATGTGGATTCTCTCAAGACCATTCAGACGATTTCGACTGGACAAAGCATGAAGGGCCAACCTCTTCCTTCGGCACTGGACCTTCCAGTGACCACACGTATGGTACAAGATTAGGTATGAACCCCCTCCGTTCTTCCAGATTCAATTCACAGCACCTTGAATTACAGTGGTCCTTAGTTTGTCTTATCAACCATTTATACACTAGTCAGATAGTGCCATAATTATTGTATTATTGGAAATTTATACAGCGCACATATCCACGCACTAGTGCATGCTCAAGGCGCTGGTAGTTTTTCCCTCGATCATTGGATGTCAATCTCAACGGCACATTTTACTCCCTGGGGAGCATACAACTCTTGCAGCCTCTAGGCGCACCGAGTTATTGCGGCTTTCCCATCCGTACGAGGTACCCATTCACAGCTTGGTGGACTGGGACACATAGTCACAGTATTTTGTCCAAGTTTACTGCACGTTGCTATACCCGCAACTAGGTGTTTGCACGTATTCATGTGGCCACCATCTGGTCATATACCAACGGATTCGTGGGTTCTTATAGGTGCACAGGGTTGTGTACTGTACACTAGGGGTTGTGACAACACTGAAAGAGTCTGCACACAAAGTTGACTCCAAGGTTTTTACACCCGGTCACAGGTGGGCTCGATCCCGGCAACTCATGCTCGCTGGATCACTAGCCTGGCGCTTTATCCAGCTCGCCAACCATGCCCCCCAATTGTGTGTTACATTAGTAGCTAATGGTTAATATGATAGCAAGGTAACCCTCGAAGCAGGGTGTATTCACGTATTATCATTGTGATCACCATCGTCATCAGTTTCAGTCTTGCCAGCCTTACTCTTATAACTCCACTTTACCGATTTCTTGATTCAGGTCACTACATGTACATTGAGAGCTCTGCACCAAGACGACCTGGTGATGTTGCTCGACTCAACTCCTTCATATTAACTGGACCCACTTCACCATCATGCCTCACCTTCTGGTACCACATGTATGGAATCTCCATTGGTAGTCTGAATGTGTATGTCATGAGGAATGGTGCCAGGGGTTCTCCTCTTTGGCATTTGTCAGGTAAGACGTAAAAATATCTGTAATTCTTGCATTCCCCTTACCATCCCTCCAGGTGTTTGACTAACCCAAGTCTGTGCCAGTGATTGTGACGACCTTTCGAAGGATGAAATGTTTCATCATGTGTGTATTGTTTGAAAACTATTCAGGTCAGCTAAGGCACATGGTACTTAAGAGTTGATATGCTGATACATTTCCCTAGTCACGACAGGATCTGTTTCCTCAATCCCAGATTTGCAACATTTGCTATCCACAGGCCCTCCCTATGATACCTTTGGGGCACATCACCAACTAATGATGTCCCCCAAACTCACTCTTCAACAGGAAATCAAGGTAACTCTTGGAAAGTGGCGAAGGTCTCTCTCAGCACTGTGTCAAGCAACACGTCATACCAAATTGTCTTTGAGGGCACCGTTGGAGCTGGCTACTCGGGTGATATTGCGATCGATGATTTCAGCGTGACAACAGGTGCTTGTTCTTCAGATGGTAAGTATCATGGCTGGTATCGTAAGGGCACCTTTATCAAAGATCAGGGCCACATACACAAAGCGAACTTAGCGCTAAGGACATCGTAATTTCTATAAGTTACGTTACCTGGCAACCGTCATAACTATAACACAGCTTTGTCTAAAGAGCCTTGTTCTACAATTTGAGAAATCATACATTACAACTCCTTTGCACTTGAAGTAGTCCGCATGGAGAGAAACGAAAACGTCACTTCAACCAAACATCATAAAATATACCATCCCAAAAATGAAACGCATAGGCCAGAAATCTGTCGCGAAAATGTGGTATATTCAAACATGTATAACTCGTCCACACATAGACTTTAGTGCATGAAATCTTACATCAGTTTAGAAGAAGGAAATGTCTATATAACCAAGTGGATTATTTTAGATAACGGAGACGTTGAGCGCGATGGTGACGACGTAGCACGGTCCCGACGTCGGGTCTCCTGGTTCTCAGTCCAATCTCTCTCAACCTGTACCGTACAGTTTGACCGGATATCCTCCGAAGTCCGGGCACCCTGGCTGCTGTGCTTTCACCCATGGCAGTAGGAACACGCAAATGTAGTACCCGGATGTACCGATCTTGGGCTGAAGTGGTGAATAGAGGTCTGCCTGTACGGGACGGTCATTTGTTATACCTGTTTGGTTGTAACGAGCTGCAAGCCGTGATATCGTGCTCAGATTAACATTCAGACGCTTGGCAACAGAAGATTGTTAATCTCCAGCGTGCATTCTTTCAATGACGATGTTCCGTGTCGCAGCGTCAAGACGTGGCGTAGTGATTTGACCTTGAAACTCCTTCAAAACGAATGCCGATTTCGAAAGTAATCTAGATTTTGATAGCCAGACAGTGCATGCTCTTTGCTGCACAATTTCAACTGGGAGGTGATTTCTGTTGCGTTGTGGCGATGCCTTTTTAATTCTTGTAAGCAATCACATCAAAACCAACCTTTTCAGGTAAAGTCGATTCTCTACTTGTGCAATTGTGTAAAATCATGTTATCAACACTGTTTGACACAGAAGGTAATTAATCGATTTTAAAAATACAAAAAGCCCATGCGTTTCTTTTTGGGGATAGTATATATATAGTACTCATTGCCGTCTATGATAGTGTATTAGTTTGAGCTTGCACTTTTGATCGTCATACAGAACACCTAGCTTCCCTCCACAGGAACGTTGCATGGTTTTGTTTAGGGGATTCCACGCCAATCATGGCTGTAATATTGGTGAAAGTGGAGTAGAACCATGCTCACTCACTCACTGACTCTCGTAACACATGACATCCTGACTTGACGACGTCCCTGTGGGCAATACAGTCCCAAGCCAAAGGGAATTCAGATATATTCCAAGTAATGTCGGCATTGTTACGTTTCAAGGAGACTTCTCTATTCCATAATGTGAATAAGTCTTCAGGACCATCTTTCACTGTTAGTTAGATCAAATCCGAGATTTTCCTTAAATTTGATAAATGCTTTCTCACTTTCGGGGTAATGCTCTTACGTTTCACCGACTCTTACTCGTCTATGTTCTGTGTTTCAAGCCACGATGTTGTAGCAATGTTAGCATCACTTACTCAATATTAATCTCATGTTTCAGTTATTCCCAAAGCAGCTCGACCAACCGTTACCCAGAAACCAACAACCACAGCCCCGCAATCCACAACGGGAACCAAACCAACTCCAAAACCTACGGGTTAGCATCACCTACATCTGACTGTTTTCCAAGTTCCAAACCAAAGGGGGTTCATGTATTCTTTTCACCATGTAATGTATTCAGTGTTAAATTACAAGGAGACTTCATTATTCCGTTATGCAATAAGTCTTTAGGACCATTTTTCAGTATTTGTTAAATCAAATCTAAGATTTGCCTGAACTTTTGATCAATGCTTTCTCACTTTCGTTGGAAAGCTCTTACATTTCACCGACAGTTACTCGTCTATGCTCTATGTTTCAAGCCACGATGTTGAAGCAATGTTAGCATCACTTTCTCAATATTAATCTCATGTTTCAGTTATTCCCAAAGCAACTCGACCAACCGTGACCCAGAGACCAACAACCACAGCCCCGCAATCCACAACGGGAACCAAACCAACTCCCAAACCTACGGGTTAGCATCCCCTGAAGACTTGGAACAATTCATTACTGACCAAATGATGAAATTCGTATTTTGCTAAAACCGATAACATCCATATTTTATTTTATTTTACCGCATGGTTATCTTATTGATTAATATGTTGTCTAGTCTGACCAGAGTGTTATTGTTTCACATCTTCTTCAATTGCAAATCATCAATGTCCACGTCACGTCTCGGAAATGGTTAAAAGCAGTAAAGGATATATTTTCCAGCTCACTCGCTCATTAAATGTATATATTTACATCAGGAGTGAGAGGGTGACTTTAGTTTTACGCCGCACTCAGCAATATTCCAGCTATATGGCGGCGGTGTGTAAATAATCGAGTCTGGACCAGACAATCCAGTGATCAACAGCATGAGCATCGACCTGCGCAATTGGGAACCGATGACATGTGTCAACCAAGTCAGCGAGCCTGACCAATCGATCCCGTTAGTCGCCTCTTACGACATGCATGGGTTGCTGAAGGTCTTCTCGAAGAAGAAGAAGAAGAAGAAGCGCTGGGTACATTTGGACATTATTGGTAGATCATTAAGGGGTTGACGACGATGATGACGATGATGATGATGATGACGACGACGACGATGATGATGATGATGATGACGATGATGATGACGACGACGACGATGATGATGATGATGATGACGATGATGATGATGATGATGATGATGATGATGATGATGATGATGATGATGATGATGTTGATGATCTGCCATTTGTTACAGACGGCTAAAGAAGGCATGACATGCAACGACTGTCCTCGAGATATCACTTCCGACGACCTGATTGTGGCTCGATGACCACATGGTATATAAATGCAGTATAAAAATAAACTTCATTAAACAGCTGTTTTCTGTCTTTGCCATATTGAAAACCTCTTTTACCAGTACATTCCAAAACTGAAGCAATGAATTTACCAGAAATAAATCCGAAACCAACAAGAACAAACAACAAAAACAATAAAGTAAGTTTAAAAATCAATAAAAATCACTTTTACAATAGTTAAGCTTCCAATATTGGCCAAAACAGGTCTGATAAGCCTTACCAATAACGGAGAAACATCCCCTAAGACCCAACACCACTCGATGTAGTTCTTGTGTGGTCCCTGCCTGGCGCTCGGCATTAATGGGTACAACAAGGACTGGTCGGCTCGGAGTCAGTATAATGTGTCTGAGTGGGGTATTCATGCTTCACTGCGGCATGGTACATCAATGGGCTAGCACTATAAAACCAGCTTCAGTCTGGGCTAGTACAAGCAGCCGCACATACACATACACACGCATGCACGTCGTCATATGAGCGACATATTCTCAAGCACGACGTAAAACCCAATTTCACCTCACCTCACCTCTTGTGTGACAAGACCACCTCCACGGTGTAGTGGTTAGAGCGTCCGCCCGGAGGGCGGAAGGTCGCGGGTTCGATCCCCGACCGCGTCATACCAAAAGACGTTAAAATATGGTACTTGTTGGTCCCTGCCTGGCGCTCGGCATTAATGGGTACAAGGACTGATTGGCTCGGAGTCAGTATAATGTGTCTGAGTGGGTATTCATGCTTCACTGCGGCATGGTATCTCAGTGGGCTAGCACTATAAACCCAGCTTAAGTCTGGGTTAGTACAAGCAGCCGCACATATTCATGCCTGCACGTCCTCATATGAGCGAAATATTCTCAAGCACGACGTTAAACCCAATTTCACCTCACCTCACCTCACCTTTTGTGTGACAAGGGGGCGGTGGGTTAGCCTAGCGGTTAAAGCGTTCGCTCGTCACGCCGAAGACCCGGGTTCGATTCCCCGCATGGGTGTAATGTGTGAAACCCATTCCTGGTGACCCCGCCGTGATATTGCTGGAATATTGCTCGGTGAGTTGTCTGGATGCGCGTAGTTGTACACTGACGGCAAGTATCTCTCTCTCTCTCTCTCTCTCTCTCTCTCTCTCTCTCTCTCTCTCTCTCTCTCTCTCTCTCTCTCTCTCTCTCTCTCTCTCTCTCTCTCTCTCTCTCTCTCTCTCTCTCACACACACACACACACACACACACACGCGCACACATAGAATATTTTACGTCCGCTTGGGTGACTTTTGACTTTTTGAGGGCAAGGGAGGCAACTCGTGTTGCCTTGAGTTACCACGAAACGCTATTGGAAGGTTGTTGTAAGTTCCATAATGCCGGTACATGCACAAGCTCTGCCTACACACCAGTTTGTTTGTGTTGTTGACAAAGAGTTATCCCAGCCGTATTATAAAATGAAAAATGAATCATTAATTTTTTAACGAAATTTTCTTTTATTGATGTCATTTATTTCATGATGCAGAGAATCCGTGTAAAATATCATACATTTTTACTCGTTGATTAATCCTTTGACGCAGTAAATTTGTATTTGTTATTGTGAGACGTCACTCTTGTCCCCCGTAAGCTACAACACGACCGCCATCATCAACGAACTATAAGCTTTAGTTGTTTTACACAGATCTGCACTAGACGTATAGACTTTGGGATCCGTGAAGATCCGGGTTAGAATTGGTCTTCAGCAACCCATGTTTGTCGTACGAGGCGACTAACGGGATCGGGTGGTCAGGCTCGCTCTGTGGATAAAAATTGCGTAGGTCGATGTTCACGGTGTTGATCACAGGATTGTCTAGTCCAGACTCGATTATTTACAGACCACCGCCATATAGCTGGAATATTGCTGAGTACGGCGTTAAACAACAGACAAACATCCTTTGGAAAGTTCTGTGGATTCCAAGGCCAAGCCGGCAACGATAAAAATGGCGAAGTCAGGCATATAGCGATCTGAGCATATCTCAGGGTTTCGACCTTTCCCGAGAGATTATTTCAAAACCTATAAACACAGCGTTGATAAGGAAATATCAAAAGCTGTAGAATGAAAAGAAATACTGTCCGTCACATATATTTATAAACACGCCAGTTATAACGTTTAACATTCAGCAGAAAACTCATTTCTGTTGAGGAGCACAGGAATAAGGTTACCACAGCAACTGTGATTTTGTTTGTGTGCATGTTGCATAAAGCCGCATTGGCAATTTACAATCAGTATGACGTCATGTCTGGACCATAGAATCCAGTGGTTAATATCATGAGCTTGTACTCGTGAAGATCCGGGTCAGAATTGATCTTCAGCAACCCATGCTTGTCGTAAGACTAACGGGGTCGGGTTGTCAGGCTCGCTGACTTGGTTGACACATGTCATCGTATACCCCAATTGCGTAGATCGATGTTCATGCTGTTGATCATTGGATTGTCTGGTCCAGACTCGGTTATTTACAGACCGCCGCCATATAGCTGAAATATTGCTGAGTGCGGTGGTAAACAACACACATCATCAGCATCGATCTGAGGGAGAAGGGAGAAACTTGTTTCACCTATGTTGTTTTCTTCAAACAGTCCGCGGTGGCAAAAATTTGATATAATCTACTTCTAGTGGCTGTGAAGTCCATTAGTGACTGACGTAAGCATTGCGTCAGTAGCAGTTACGCCGCAGAGACAGTTACGTCTGTGAAAGCGTAATGCGCCCAACACGTCCATCGCGTCTGGTGTTCAGTTTTTGCGGCTGACAAGTAAATGTCATTGAGGGCGGTAGGGTAGCCTAGTGGTTAAAGCGTTCGCTCGTCACGCCGAAGACCTGGGTTCGATTCCCCATATAGGTGAAATGTTCAAAGGCCATTTCTGGTATCCCTTGCCGTGATTTTGCTGGAATATTTCCAAAAGCAGCGTAAAACTCACTCTTATGTGCTTATCGTGAGTAATCACATTACCTTTGGCACGGCACAAACGTACGAATGTGGGTTCGAATCCTGGTTCGTCGCGAATACGTTTCTAGTTTTGTCAAAACCGCACCGGTGTTTATGGGTGTCACCAAAGGAGGAAACGTCTGTGGCCTTACTTCGGAGTTTTCTCCCACATTCAACTTAAACGCCGTGTTTAAATGGAAGATTGCTCAAAGCGGCGTTCACCTCACTCACTCACTCACTCACTCACTCATCTACCTGGCCATGATGAGATTATTCATAGGGTTATGACGATATTGCCCTTAATGTTTCAATGGGTGTGTATCTATGATCAGTATCGTATTGATATGATCAGCAATTTCTTGGGTAGATTTCCTATATAGTTAGACAGGGTTTTGTGAATGATATCTGAGGGCAGATGGTGCCAGTCTGGAAGAGGGGAACGACTCAGCGACCTTTCAAATGAATCTCTTTCTGTTCAAGGTCGGACAGAGCGTATGCTGCCTCTTGCGAACATCCATTGCTTGGAGAACAAGTGGGTCTTTGTGCTGGAATTGGATAAAGCTTCGCGTCCGAGAATGCGGTCGTTTTGGTGGCGCGGGGAGAGTCTGTGGGAGTAGGTTGGGTAGACTAACGCTTAGTCCCTGAATATATAAAATTTTGACAGTAACAAATAAACCCATTTAAATTGAAAAGGAGCCCCAGTGAGTTGGGAGATTCCTGAACCTGGGGAAATCTAGACTTTAGCACTGAAGGGAGGGCGAAGCAGTAGGGAAAATAATGTGGTTCAGGGACAGTGAGACAGACTATTGGCTGGGTAGAAAGTCTGGGGACCTACTTTTCTACCTATTCTCCGTGATTGAGATCTTATTTCCTGAGGTACTGACTCCATACTTAACGATAGGCATTGAGGGCATACACCGAGGACGAATGTGCTCGAAGTCGGTATAGTGTGACTGAGCGGGATATCCTAGACTAACAACTAGTCTCTGAAATGAACATATTTTACAGAAGAGAGAGTGAGTGAGTGAGTTAATATTTAACGTCACATCGGCAATATCTCAGCCATACCGTGACGAAAACAATTTATACAATAAAAAGTGAAAATATTTTAAAGATTAAAACCTGTCGACGATGGACAGTAAAAATACTAGATAATCACAGATATAATATAAAACTAGCGAACAAAGCTAAAACATTCCAATTAAAGAAGACAATACAATATAAAACACGGGCTATAGATCGCCAACAACTGAAGGTAGATCACCATACTAGGAACCATGGGGACTTACATTACTTTCGCTACCTGCATGGAGCCAAGCTGGATTTACACCATCCCTTCAGCCGCTGGCGATTGTAGGATAATTTAGCCGAAATCTAAAAGAACAAAAATACTACGTTTAAACACTTGGTACGTGAAAAGTTTACTTTGAAAGTTTTGGGGACTTACGTACCCTCTCGGGAGGACAATAATATTACGCTGCTTCAACCCCTTTGAGGATACAGCCACTAACAATCTAAGATGATAATCTGAACTACCAATTATAAAACTTTATCTATTTACAAAACATATATCAAAATTCATTTAACAAATCTATCTCTTTTAAAAAATCAATGATTTAATGATAATTAACTAAATATTTATCCCTTATGTTGGAGAATTCAACACAGTCAAGCAGGACATGCTTGACCGTGGTTCTCTCATCACAAGGGATACAAAACG
Source organism: Haliotis rubra (assembly GCF_003918875.1). Lineage (NCBI taxonomy): Eukaryota > Metazoa > Mollusca > Gastropoda > Lepetellida > Haliotidae > Haliotis > Haliotis rubra. The sequence continues at coordinate 3,786,167 of NW_025765336.1, forward strand.
GAGGATCCTCACCTTTCAATAGGTATGCATGAGTATATCTTGTGTGGCCAATACGACATCGCCGCATGATGACCTCTTCAAATCTGGACTGACAACCCAAGTAAGTGTAACCGATATAGGGTTTTATTTCATGTAATTTATTGATACCTACTTGGGTGCCCCACTTCTTCTGCATCAGATCACGGATGTAGGTTCTAATGCTAGCTTTGTAATCAGAGTATGGAATGAGAAGTGGTGTCACAGATTTATTGAGTGCTGCCTTGGCAGCAAGATCAGCCATTGTATTCCCAGAAATGCCAACGTGGCTGGGTAAGCAACAAAAGACGATGTCGCATTGGCCAGTTGCAAGCTCATTATACAATTCAACAATTTCTAATAAAAGTCGATGTTTACAAGAAATATTTTTAATAGCCTGAAGACACGAAAGAGAATCGGAAAAGATTATGTATTGTTTATATTTACGGTGTTTATTAATATATTTACGAGCTGTTAATATGGCGTTAGCTTCTGCTGTGAAAATAGAGCCGTTGTTTGGTATTCGAGAAGAGATTGTTCGGGATCCAATGACAGTGGCACACGCCACCGCGCTACCATCCTTGGACACATCTGTAAATAAGGATTTGTATGTTTTATATTTATTTTTTTATTGATTATATTCTTGTTCATATTGCAATTCATCAGTCTCAGATTTCTTAAACTTTGTCAGAGTTAGGTCAACTTCAGGCCTTACCAGTTGCCAAGGAGGAGAAGAGAGAAGACGGGGAGGAGATATATTTTACAGAAAGAAAAGTTCATAGAAGCCCTGAGACTTTCTTCATTTTCAGTAGCCATTTTTAGACTTGCGCCATCTTGGACATATTTGCTTCAGGGTCTGTATGACGGACCATGGGATATCCATGTTAAAGTGGTATAACAGTGGGATAGAACTATGAACGTCTCTCTCTCTCTCTCTCTCTCTCTCTCTCTCTCTCTCTCTCTCTCTCTCTCTCTCTCTCTCTCCTCCTCTCTGTCTCTCCTGTCTCTTTCTCTCTCTCTATCTCCTCTCTCTCTCTCTCTCTCTCTCTCTCTCTCTCTCTCTCTCTCTCTCTCTCGTTTGAATTGAAAACGCATCTCAGGGAGGGTTTGGCTGTAGAAAAAATAATGCGTGAGACTAATACAACACATTTGAACGCTTCTTGAAATTCTTTTTCACTTCATCTGTCCAGAAGGTATCACACCAAGACCGGCGCACGCGCAACGAGTACATTGCGGTGGTTGATAGCATGACCATCTCCCACGACTTCACGTCACACGTCATGTTCGCTTAATACTATCATATCTGCCATATTACCATTCAAAATAAATTGATTCACAGTTTAAATAAACAAAATTTAACTTCCTTCACTGCGGTTTCCTGGACATGTTTTGGTAACAACCGACCGAATTCCAGCTCGTTGTTGTCGACATGCCCGGCCCAGCTTCAGCACGTACGCTCGTGGTTTCGCTAACCGGTGTTTACTGTTACACGCCGAATACCCAGTGAACAGGTGTACGACCTTTTCTTCAACCTTGTTTTTCACTCAACAGGTGTGTTGTGTAACGTACAAGAATGTTCGTTACATGTGAAACTTGCAGTAACAGAAATTATAAAAAATGGACGAATTCGTTACAAATTGAGGTCAGTTTGAAAACAACAACATGTTGGTCAATACTAAGCGATTACTGTAAATATCAACATGTTGATTTCCTGGTCAAAACATTAAAATCGACTGACACCATCCATAATTGCATTCACTCAGCGTCCTGTTCAAACAGATCAATAACAACCGGGCCTGTTATTAGTTTCGTGCAAAACAAACTCGACAGCTGCACACGACTTGCACGGGATTTTGTTTATTTGGCTATATAACTTGCACGTGCAGAACGTGCTTTTTCTTTATCCGGCATGGCCTTGTCACAAGACACAGGTGTCATTTCAAATAACCTGGCATGATGGGTTTGTCTGGAATTTGTCTATTGATATATTGTTTTTGACTGACGAAGTGATTCAAATACATATAAAACAAGAATGTGAAAAAATGTTCACGTGATCATAGTTAAATGACTCATTCTCCTGTTTGAGTATCGGATAAACAGGTTGTTTTTCATTTAGAGTCGTGCTGTACCTTTCAAGGTGAAATCGATGTTAATTATTGCTGAAATATGAGCCTTTAGCAAACATTTTTTTCAGTTTGTTGTAATGGTGAAACTATGCATGGCGTATACATGATAAGGCGGATGCCGGGTAGCATAGTGGTTAAAGTGCTCGCTCGTCTCGCCGCTCACCCGGGTTCGAGTCTCCTCATTGAAACAATGTGTTCGGCCCATTTCTGTGGTCCAACCAGATTTGGGACGAGACATTTAGGCAAGATATACATTCCCAAGGGCACAAATTGTGGCCCTCTTCTTGTTGCCCTGTTTCTTTAATCCTGTGATTTAGGATGGTTGTTTTCGGGCTAGCGAAGTTAAAAATGTATAAATATAATTTGAACTTGACGTTAAACTTGGGATTCAGGTGTATTGATGATGCGATAATGTTCAATGGCCATCAAATATTTCTGATTTTACCTACCTGAGCTAGAAATAAAACTGTCAGGTGAGACCGCCTCATTTAGAGATATATGTATGAACAGTAACGAAAGACTTTTTGGGGATGACTTCAACTCTCCAATGGTCAGTTGGACAGGACAGCTGACAGGACAGCTCACCTTTAATCACAAGTATTTGATAGTGATCCCTAAACAAAGTTCGACCCATGAACGTCCGGGTTAGAATGAACATTAGTAACCCATGCTTGTCGTAAGAGGCGACTAACGGGATCGGGTGGTCAGGCTCGCTGACTTGGTTGACACATGTCATCGGTTCCCAATTGCGCAGATCGATGCTCATGCTGTTGATCACTGGATTGTCTGGTCCAGACTCGATTATTTACAGACCGCCGCTATATAGCTGGAATATTGCTGAGTGCGGCGTAAAACTAAACTCACTCACTAAACATAGTTCCATGATTTAATCTTAATTGTAAAATCGAACAAAGAAAAGATAATATAGAAAAACAGTATTGATCCGAAATAGTACACACACACACACACACACACACACACACACACTCACGCGCACGCACGCACAGACGCACACTGCAGTTTAAGCATTTTAATCTTGTACGCGACATTAAACCTGTTTCACCTCATCGCATAATAACGTGAGTACCATTTCATTTGTCCTCAGTTCACGGTTTTACCATAAAAGCGATCGACCTTGGAGAAAAACCAGACAAGCTTTATAACGAGACCTCATACAAGTTCAGCAAGCTGTTAAGGCGCCCGGCATTTTATTATCATCAATATCAATACAAGTCGTGGTCTCTTTCGGAATAAAATTGTCCATTATATGTTCAGGACAGGTGTTCCCACAGGGACACGGCGTGCCATACTAACCGAATTAAATGTGCAACGACAATATAAAGAAAATGTCTCTCGCTACACAGCCCCGTTTCTTACATAAACCACGTGAGTGGTTTAGTGGGTCACAGGTAATGTACAACCCTGCTGTGCCTCTGTACGGCGTGGAAAGCATGGAGGGGCGAGACATACAGTGACTTTAGGATCTGGAGGCGCATTTTTTCGACGTATGTCATTCCCATTAACTGTCTGGAGCTACCAGACAGAGAAATATGCTATGGTGTCCTAGTCCACGAATATATGCTAGGAAGGGAATAAATGCCTTTTAAATACTACATCAATTTACAGTGTAAAAAATGGATTATCATTAAAACATCTTACAATTATTAAGTGTGTGTGCGTGCGTACGTGCGTAAGTAAAGGTAAAGTTCAACAGCGTACAGAAGTACATAAATTGATGTACACATCAGGTGCTACGGTATTATTAACAAAAAAACAAAATAAATATTTTGCAAATGTTTTTGTTGTGGCTTACAAGTCACAGGGAGAGGTGGGGTAGCCTAGTGGTTAAGGCGTTCCCTCGCCACGCCGAAGACCCGTGTTCGATTCCCCACATGGACGTCCCCCGTCGTGATATTGCTGGAATGTTGCTAAAAGGCGACGTAAAACTAGATTCACTCACTACAAGTCACAAATATTGTGTAGCTTACGTGTTGCAAGATATAAAATCAGACCATTAATCTTTTTGTGCATTTACAACGTACTTTACACAGACATGCATTTAACCAGTTTGGGAGCATTCGACACTCGTACAAATCCAGACCGCCTGTGCTTCAGGGAGATGCCAATATACGCTTTGACAAATTTTACAATCCAAGAAATGCAGTTCCTCTTCAAACGTGTCTTCAAAATATCAAAAATAATCCATATTGAGTCCAAAATAGTGTTCAGTTTCAGGGCTGGGTCAGTCTTGAGTTGACAAATCATTCTAGATTTGAGTCGGATTATTTTTTGTATATTCATCTCTGGGAGACACTCAGTGATTGCCGCACGTGTACACACACGAGTTCCATAGGAAAGCAAAGTACACGGTTCTTTTCGAAACAAAGTTCCGTAATACCGTCAATCTGCAATCACAGAAAGTCGGCACATTCCAGTTTCAGAAATTAAATCAGAAAATACTGTATACATATATTAATATATAAAATATACGTAAATATTGCCAGCGTCCTTTGTATAAGTAACAACGTTTACGCAGTTAAGAAATATTTGATGTCAGTATTCTAAGAAAACGTGACTAAATGTCTGATGCTTTCCGTTTCAAGTCGGCGAGGGCTGTTATAGATCGTTAGTTCTCCGGTAAAAGATTAACCTTCCTGTACCCGCCTATCTTTAGCATACATTTCACGACCGGACTTTGCCCTGGAAGGATCGCGGCAAGATATATACATACCTCGTTATAACGCAAGTGATTATGCTGGCAACGTTGTGTTTCTACTGTTGCTATGGCGTAATAATTATCAGTTTGGGATCCACCTGTATCATGTATTTGTGATCAAGGGATCCAAATTCGATATATCATGATGACGGCTGGATTAATTCGTGTAACAACATACAGACATCAGTTTAGACAAAATTTATGGACAACTTCTGTATTTCGTGAGTGCAGCGTTTCAATACATATTTTTGTACCGTTGTGTCACGCCAAAGACCTGGGTTCGATTCCGTACATGGGTACAATGTGTGAAGCCCATTTCTGTCTAAAATGTCATATTTTGGGTCCGAAACCAGGCCTGTGAATGCTTTGAACGATGTTTTGGGTCGTTGTCCTGCTGGAAAATCCAAAATTTTCATAGAACACGTGAGCAGATGGAAGTAAATGTTCCTCGGGAATATCTGTGTACCGCTCACTGTTCAAATTCCCTTCAAATACACAGAGGGGCGTTGCCCCTAACACAGATATGCCACCCCACACGTTAAATTTCGGACTGTACTTTGGGCGCTGATACAAAGGTTGTTCAGTTTGTTTGGTCCAGAATTTCAGTGTATCAGGAAGCAGCCACACAGAACTTTCATCTGAGAATATCACACTGCCCCAGTTAAAATTTCTATGCTGTAAGCACCAGTTCAACCTTCGCTCCTTTTGTTCAGGTGTGATGGAATTCCTCGACTTTTCTGCCAACCCATTGCAAGCAGCTCAGTTCTAATTGTCTCCTTACAGACAGCCACAATTCCTCTATCAATCATATCCAGCCTTAACTTTTCTAAACTCCTTCGTTTGTTTTTAGAAACAAGAATACCAAGCCGCCTCCTTTAACCGACAGTCAATTTTCTGGGCCTACCTGCGCCTCCCTGATGCTCAATGCCTTATCCATTTGCAATATTTTTCAAAACACGATAAACAGTGGACAAAGGGATGCCTGTTCTACTTGAAATCACTTTAGCTGATCTGATGTCCTTGTTATAATACTCTAAAATCAACTTCCTCTTCTCTAAATCATCCATACTGAGGATCACTGAAAATGTCGTCTGCGAGCAGGTAAGCAAAGGGGGATAACTCTTCACAAACTAATGAAAAAGGATTAACGGAGTTGTCTCTCTTGAATGAAACCAAGCACTTGGTAGCTGGTCAAGGTTGTTTATACTAGAAATTCAATTAAACATATTCCTGAAATTCTCAATAATTTCTGGTCATACTATACTATATATACATCCATGGGCTCAGCATTCCGCACAGCCTTGTAGTAAGGTTAGCTAAGAAGACGATGTTACGTTTAACCAGAGGCGGCGTAAGTAGATCTAATGTGCCATGTAATGATTTGCTTTTAAACGTAAACTTGCCAAAAAAACATGAAAAAATTATCAAGGTTATATGCAGTGTGATATTATTATGAAAGGTCGTGTGTTGGCGGTGTATTTTTGTACACGAACAAATTATTCTGGTAATTGATCATAAATGTATTGCCATTAAACCAGTGAGGCAAGCAAACAGCGTACGATGTCATATAAAAATACTCTCTCTTGTCACAATAACTTTAACTGACGTGTGTGTTAATTGCACTGCTGCATCTGTTGATCGAACAGGAATTTTAAATTTGTTTTGCGTTCATTCAACTTCGTCTCGTCTAAGTTCAGTTATATCCATGGTTTTGCTCGAACACATGCGTTTTGTACATGCTTGTAACTTTATGGTTTATAGGAGTAATTTGGACCATAAATGGTCTGGCAAATCGTCGAGTAATATGGTTTGATAATATATGGAGGAAAATCGAAGAAAATTATTGCATTAAACAGTATGAAATTTGAACACAAGTAGGTAGAAATAAGAATATTATAAACCGTCGAGCACTGGAAAACTGGACCTGACTATCAGGGTAAGAATTGGTCTTCAGGAAACCATGCTTGTCCTGAGAGGCGACTAACGGGATCGGGTGGTCAGGCTCGCTGACTTAAGGTTGGTTGACACATGTCATTTTATTCCGTAGATCGATGCTCATGCTGTTGATCACTGGGTTGTCTGGTCCAGACTGGATTATTTACAGACCGGCGCCATGGAACAGGAATATCCTCACCACAACTCCATCACCTTACAATCTCAGGAGTCAGGACCCTCGGGCTGTACATAACACGGGAGGCATTCTCGTTTGGGTTTATCAATGTCCCGTTATCTTGCGGCAGGGCTGGTTAGTGTTGTTTATATACGGCCTGTCTGGTTTTGAGGCTGGCTCAGATAGCTGATGTAGATTTCAGGCGGTTAGACGGACGCAGGCAGACTTAAAGACTTGCACGTCTCTAAGGTAATAATTTATAGTTTAAATGATAATTTCAAAAAAAATATAAATATTCCTCTAGCAGCCTGGCGCCATTAGACTATCTAGACTTGCCTCTCTAAAGGATTGAATTACTATACATCCATGGGCTCAGCTTTCAGTACAGCCTTGGAGCAAGGCTAGCAGACTTATTACGCAGCTAGTGTTCACAGGAAACCACAGACACGATCAGTCCAACTCCCGACATAGTTGTGGCTTTCTCGGTCAGATCAGAGCCATTGTAAAACGGGGTTTCAGTCCGGGCACGTCGTTTGATAATGACACGTAGAGTCAAGGGGGGCGAGAAACAATGTCTTAAAATAATCTGTTCTCAAAAATGCTGGAAAAAATATTTCTCCTGTGTGACGCACATACAAACAACGCATGCACGAACATACGCACTCGCACGCATGCACATGCGCTCACGCCTACATACCGATCCCTGTCCGTCCCGCCCACCCAAAGACCAACTCTTCAGGGTGCTCCTTAAACAAATGGTAAATCCTGATGAACTGAAAATTCTGCCTCGAAATAAACATTATCTGAGTAACAAAAAATAAAATAGTCAGGTTTCTTTAAGAATATTGTTGTATCTATATCAAAACACAACTTCAACGTTTCAGATCAAATTTCACCCTGGACATTTTCAAACATTTTTTTCAACTTGAGAATTTTACAAAACACTTTATAACAAAGACTACAAACCCCACGCAGAGAGTCTCTTCAACAGTGAAGGCCACAAATGCTGTCAAGGCAGCTAACAGGTGTATAATTTACAGGTAGGTAGTAGACACAATTCGGTTAAGGGTGCGCGTAATGTTAAATAACAACCCTACGAAAATAGCGTTATACTCGGGGCAGTTCAGCTCCTCGTGCCATATGTCGATTTCACTTGACACTGATAAACAAGCGTGTTTATAGGTATCGCTATCAAGCCTCGAGTGTTCTTCTAACTCGGGGTAGTGTTTATCTCGGTAAACAGACATTATATCCCATCTTGTCTCTATTTCTGGTGTAGCCTGTGATGTTGGTGTTCTTTAGCGCTGCCGTGAGGAAGGTGGTTATAGATGCTATACATTCGTTACAAATCCGGAACTGATAGTATCTATTCTACAGATACAAATATCGATCATGGAATGAAGAGATTTATTTATATGGTGAAAAACATGTTTTCGATTGAAATCATGAAAAGAATACTTGCTAGAGAAATTATAATATACATTTTAATATACGTACTTGCGTGCATGTGTGTACGTGTGTGTGTGTGAGTGACTTGGGTTTTACGCCGCTTTAGCAATATTCCAGCAATATCACGGCGGGGGCACAGAAAAGGGCTTCACACATTGTACCCATGTTGGGAATCGAACCCGGACCTCCGGCGCGACGAACGAACGCTTTAACCACCAGGCTACCCCACCGCCCTTTGTACGTGTGTGTACGTGTGTCTGTTCGTCTACATATGAAGGTCATGATATTCATTAATCGACTGACTGACTGAGTTTAGTTTTACGCCGCTTTTAGCAATATTCCAGCAATATCACCGCGGGGGACACCAGAAATGGGCTTAACACATTGTGCCCATGTGGGGAATCGAACCCAGGTCTTCGGCGTGACGAGCCAACGCTTTAACCACTAGGCTACCCCACCGCCCCCATTAATCGAAACGAAGTAACATGCCAATAGCTCCTAAAGAAATAACGCGTATGTTAAACTAAATGAAACGTTCTTTTCCATAATCTTAACGCATACTTATAAACCAATGTACCAAAAGAACATATCTTGAAGTGAATAAAAATGAATATAGTTTGCAAAACTGTTAATAATTAATATCTGCAGTCACTATTGCGGCATATGAAGTAAATAAAATCAAGTTGCAATTTTACGATCGTCGTACAGCTCGCGTCAATTAAAATATGTAAAATCGTTTCTTTTGGCATAATGCATTTGCAAACTCTTCTTTTAAAAAGAGGACACTTGTCTGCTCGTGAAGCTGTGCGATAAGGTGGTATTCCAGAACCGGCAAGGATCCCATTACAAACCTATTGTTCAACCGAATTCAGGATATATATTTAGATCGCGAGCGTTCCCCTTACCGAGCAGACGAAACATATCGGTTACGTAGCTTGACATGTTCATTTATTATAGGAAAGCCCTTGGACCAGAAACTAACGCTAACCGAGAAATCAACCAATCAAATTTGTCGAACTTCGACCTGACCTCATCTACAGTTCGACCCGAGTTAGGTGACGCGGGATGGTTTGCGTAACAGTGCCATCTTGGCGCGGTGCGCAACAGGCAGTCACGCCACGAGAGCTGCCTGGGACGTAAACAAGTCTCTTTGGAGGTCAGGATTAATTTCAACTGACCGAAATGTACTTGGGTCGGGAAACGCATCGTTGATAAAAACAGGCGTTTGCAATTATGTTTTATTGTTAAAGATATGACATTTTCCTGTTTCGTATTATTGACGTAGGGCTACAATGATGCTCCGATTACGGCCCAAGAAGGAATATTGTTTGTAATATTTACAATTTCAGATCATTTGTGAGTTTTTAGCAAGATGTTTGGGTACCTTTGCGTTCATATGTGTGTTGATAAAATGAACACACAATATAGCTAAATGGTAGCATTGGCATGTTGTCAGCGTTAAGGGTGTCGACTTTGGCATTTGTTCAAAATAGTACACTTGTTTGGGACATGTTTGCAGGAATATAAGCTTTTACTATAAGAGCTCTATGGAATGGTCAAAAGACAAATGGTAACACATAATGTCGTGAGAAAAATTGACATATTTGATAAAATATAAAGTGCTTATGTATTTTGTCTTTAACTAAAGGGTCATGAAAACATTATGGAAGGTCTTGGGGGTCATCACAAAATATAACAAGAATTTTGTGACGGTAATTATTTTCAGAATGTTTACAGCGAAACGTATTGTCAAGAACGATCCACACTGTTGACCAATTGCAAGTAATTCAGAGTATCTACGCGAACTGTACGCAAAAAGCTATAATATCAACGAAAATATAGTTTTGTACTTTATCAAACATAGTTTGTGTACTTTAAGTTCACATAGCTCGAAGCTTTAAGGATTGTACAATTGCCAAAACCGAAGATCCCAGACTGAAAATGCATTGAAGAATCAAAAATAGATAATGGAATGTGTAAAGCATCTTAACAAACTGTGTAAAGCAAGCACCATGAACTAAAAAAACACAAGTCTCATATCCGGTTTCATTTTTTGTCGCTTTAAACTTGTTATTTATTTATTTTCAATGCATGCAAGTGATATATGGACAACTCGATCAAAAAACGTTCGTGACTTTAAGGTGGCTATCCGCTTATCACAAGAACAAACTGACAGGATGTCTGTGGTCAGTGCTCTATCCTGTTTTCAATGAACATGATGTTTTGATTTATGGGTCTGTATGAACGATGGTCACGGGAAAGCTAAAACATTATTCATCACGTTGGACTGTTTGTGCGGGTTATGTAAACGTGACGTTTAACAGAGCGAAGCTGAAGCCTGCTTACTATGCAGTATGAATTCGGTTAATTTATTTGTCCTATTTTCGGCCTTCGCCCAATAACAGTGAATGAGTCACCAGCTGACAATGTTTTCGAGAAGTTGCACAACAACTATCACTCATTAGAGAAGACAAGAAGTGATTTTGTTTTGTTAAACATAGAGTGCTGTTGCACCGTCCTTGCATTACCATATGCATTGTTTTGAACGACGGAATACGTGTGTCCGCACAAATCAATTTCATATGTAGGTCATCTAGATGTGACTAGGTGACTGGATACATTGTCAAGGTACAGAAATAGTGTCTCCCATTTTGAGGTCTATCTACGAATCTTGTTGAATATATTCGTCGGGTTTTCGTTTTCGATGCGGATTGCGTTAAACATATGATGTATATTATGATTGCCGATTATGCCATTTTCAGTGTATAAGTATACTGGAACTAAATAAATTAACATCGCGATCTTGTAATCAAGGCTGTAATAGGGCGGTGGGGTACCCTAGAGGTTATAGCGTTCGCTTATCATGCTGAAGACCCGGGTTCGATTCCCCACATGGGAACAATGTGTGAAGTACATTTCTGGTGGCCCCCAGCAGTGATGTTGCTGGAATATTGCTGAAAGTGGCGTTAAACCCAACTTACTGTATCACGGTAACACTTCTAGACTGTAGCCTCAACTTCAAAAAGGGGACCCGTGAAGATCCGGGGTAGAATAGGTCTTCAGCAACCCATGCTTGCCACAAAAGACGATTATGCTTGTCGTAAGAGGCGACTAACGGGATCGGGTGGTCAGGCTCGCTGACTTGGTTGACACATGTTATCGGTTCCCAATTGCGCAGATCGATGCTCAGTCTGTTGATCACTGGATTGTCTGGTCCAGATTATTTACAGACCGCCGCCATAAAGCTGGAATATTGCTGAGTGCGGCGTAAAACTACACTCACTCACTCACTCACTCACTTCAAAAAGGGGCGGTCGCGTAGCCTTGTGGATAAAGTTTTCGCTCGTCACGCCAAAGACCCTGGATGGACGCCACACATGGATTCACCCGTAATATTGCTGGAATATTTTTAAAACAAACATTTTCTATTTTCCCATAACCGATCACCAAAGAAACAAACTAGTATTCTAGATCACGTACTAAATGGGGCTGCACTAAACAGTGTTAATAATTGGACACAAATCAGAGAGTAGTCCGACATACAGTGTTTGTTGCAGTTCAGAACTTTCTTACAGACGTTGTATATTTATTTATGGCTGTCGGCAACGGGAACCGTGCCAGCTACCCTTGTCAGTGGGGTACACAAGGTACGTGATTAGACAACCAGTTGTCCGACTTCCATTTTCGTCGAACACTCCGTGGTTTAGTCGTAGACTAACGCTTAGTCGGCATATACCGAGGACGAATGTGCTCGAAGTCGGTATAGTGTGACTGAGCGGGATATCCTAGACTACTGACTGACTGACTGAGTTTGGTTTTACCCCGCTTTTAGCAATATTACAGCAACATCACGGCGGGGGACACCAGAAATGGGCTTCACACACTATACCCATGTGGGGATTCGAACCCGGGTCTTTGGCGTGACGAGCGAACGCTTTAACCATTAGGCTACCCCACCGCCCCTATCCTAGACTAACAACTAGTCTCTGAAATGATCATATTTTACAGAAAGAGTGAGTAGATTAAGACAATACAATATAAAACACTTCACTTTGAGAGTGTGGGTCCGAATACCCCGTGGAACCCGAACCTCCGAATACCCCGTGGAACTCGAACCTAATCAGTACCAGATTTTGTGCTTTACTTTGCTTCATGAAGTGCTTTGGCTGGGGAAATCTAGACTTGCTTCATGAAGGGCTTTGGCTGAGGAAGTCTGGACTTGCTTCATGAAGGGCTTTGGCTGAGGAAGTCTGGACTTGCTTCATGAAGGGCTTTGGCTGAGGAAATCTAGACTTGCTTCATGAAGGGCTTTGGCTGAGGAAGTCTGGACTTGCTTCATGAAGGGCTTTGGTTGTGGAGATCTTGAGTTGCTTCTGAGGAAAGGTGCTTCATGAAGGACTGAAGTGAGGAGTTAATATTTAACGTCACATCGGCAATATCTCAGCCATACCGTGACGAAAACAATTTATACAATAAAAAGTAAAAATAGTTTAAAGATTAAAACCTGTCGACGACGGACAGTAAAAATACTAGATAATCACAGATATAATATAAAACTAGCGAACAAAGCTAAAAAATTCCAATTAAATAAGACAATACAATATAAAACACTTCACTTTGAGAGTGTGGGTCCGAATACCCCGTGGAACCCGAACCTCCGAATACCCCGTGGAACTCGAACCTAATCAGTACCAGATTTTGTACTTTACTTAGCAAGTGTAACCCCAAATATAACGTTCATGAAAGGCACTGTGTATTCATCCATGTAGATTAAGTCTCTGAATATATATAATTTTGATTAAAGAAAATATATTTATCTAAATTACAAAGGAGGTGAGGTGACGTGAAAGTGGGTTTAGCGTCGTGCTTGAGAATATTTCGCTCATATGACGACGTAAATTACAAAGGAGCCCAAGTGAGATGAGAGATCCAGAAAAGATGCGATCTAGACTTGCTTCATGAAGGGCTTTGGCTGAGGAAATCTAGACTGGCTGCTTCATGAAGGGCTTTGGTTGAGGAAATCTAGACTTGCTTCATGAAGTCTTTGGCTGGGGAAATCTAGACTTGCTTCATGAAGTGCTTTGGCTGAGGAAATCTAGACTTGCTTCATGAAAGGGCTTTGGCTGAGTGAAGTCTGGACTTAACTTCATGAAGGGCTTTGGCTGAGGAAATCTAGACCATACCATGAAGGGCTTTGGCTGAGGAAGTCTGGACTTGCTTCACGAAGGGCTTTTGGAAAATAGTTTGGAGATCTTGAAAACCTGCTTCATGAAGGGCTTTGGCTGAGAAATCTAGAGATATGCTTCATGAAGCGAACAAAGCTAAAACATTCCAATTAAATAAGACAATACAATATAAAACACTTCACTTTGAGAGTGTGGGTCCGAATACCCCGTGGAACTCGAACCTAATCAGTACCAGATTTTGTACTTTACTTAGCAAGTGTAACCCCAAATATAACGTTCATGAAAGGCACTGTGTATTCATCCATGTAGATTAAGTCTCTGAATATATATAATTTTGATTAAAGAAAATATATTTATCTAAATTACAAAGGAGGTGAGGTGACGTGAAAGTGGGTTTAGCGTCGTGCTTGAGAATATTTCGCTCATATGACGACGTAAATTACAAAGGAGCCCAAGTGAGATGAGAGATCCAGAAAAAGATGCGATCTAGACTTGCTTCATGAAGGGCTTTGGCTGAGGAAATCTAGACTTGCTTCATGAAGGGCTTTGGCTGAGGAAATCTAGACTTGCTTCATGAAGTCTTTTGGCTGGGGAAATCTAGACTTGCTTCATGAAGTGCTTTGGCTGGGGAAATCTAGACTTGCTTCATGAAGGTCTTTGGCTGGGAAATCTAGACTTGCTTCATGAAGGCTTTGGCTGAGGAAATCTAGACTTGCTTCATGAAGGGCTTTGGCTGAGGAAATCTAGACTTGCTTCATGAAGGGCTTTGGCTGAGGAAATCTAGACTTGCTTCATGAAGGGCTTTGGCTGAGGAAGTCTGGACTTGCTTCACGAAGGGCTTTGGTTGTGGAGATCTTGAGTTGCTTCATGAAGGGCTTTGGCTGAGGAAATCTAGACGTGCTTCATGAAGGACTTAAGCATTGCAGAAAGGGCTGGGCGGAATGGAAGACAATGTGTTTCGGGGATTGTGACAGAGACTACCATACATGGTGATAGCGATCTAACTTTTACTGGTTGGAATTGGTCTTCTGAAGTCCATATTTGTTGTAAAAGGCAACTGGCGGGAATAGCTGGCCAAGCTGGCTGACTTAGTTGATTCATCGAATTCCAATAGCGTAGATCGATGCTCATGATATTAATCACTGGGTTATCTGGTTCCGATACGAATACTTACGGATTGCCGTCATATAGCTGGAAACTTGGTGAGTGTAATAATAAACAAACAAAATTGGCCGGGTATAGAGCCAGATGACCTATCAGACATCCGTTCTTATCTCCAGAGCACAAAGCAGCACCACCAGCTTGAGGTCAAGCTCGACGTCATTGGAATATGACGTCATAGTGATGGCTCCACTGGACGGGACGAAAGTCAATTTCATTTTTCATCACTGGTGGCCGAGCTCGCGTTTGGCCCAGCCGAAACACTGCATATGCAGAACGGAATACCTTGGAGCAAGGACCGTTTGGATCATTGATACTGTGGGGTGCCTATCACATGACTGTAAACTTGACGGTCAGACATAATTTGAATTGACAACGCTATATCCCTGACGTCCTAGACAGGGTTGTTGTACCACATTACGATGACCATCCTCTGAACACATGACCAGTCTTCATGGACATCACTGACCCGTGAAGATCCGGGGTAGAATAGGTCTTCAGCAACCCATGCTTGTCATAAAAAGGCGACTATGCTTGTCGTAAAAGGCGACTAACGGGATCGGGTGGTCAGGCTCGCTGACTTGGTTGACACATGTCATCGGTTCCCAAATGCGCAGATCGATGCTCATGCTGTTGATCACTGGATTGTCTGGGTCCAGACTCGATTATTTACAGACCGCCGCCATAAAGCTGGAATATTGCTGAGTGCGGCGTAAAACTTAACTCACTCACTCATGGACATCATTGCCAGGCCATTTCGTGCAAGTGCCTTTGGTGATTTCTTACGTCAAGAAAACGGAAGCAATTCTGCCTCAGCCCGCCAGGAATCCAGATCTCAATCCCACAGAACATCTTTAGGACGTTATAGAATACGCCGGTGATATCCTCCAGTACAAAATCTTGGAGCAAGCCCTCCGGCCAAGAACGGAATGCAATATCTCAACGTCAAATGTCACGTTTCATGCAGTCATTGAGGGGGAGGGTGGGGGATGTTATTGTGGACATGGGCGGAGGCTTCACCAGGTATTGACATCATGCTCGGGCATTGATACTTGCATGGTTTCTGTGAATCACATATAGTGTATTTAATATCTATGTAGACCCGTTCAAACATCTTAAAAAGATGCATACATCCACGTCAAATATAGGCCACAAAAACATTTCCGGAATTTTCTGCTATAAGGCAGAGTTCATAGTAAGGTTCGACAAGATCATACACAGGTGCTTATGAATCACTATAACAAAGTGAAGATCTGACATATATAGATAGCCAAGATAGTAAGGATATACGCACACGCGCGCGCACACACACACACAGGAAGGGAGAGGCGGCATGCACAGAGAGAGAGACACACAAAGAGAGAGGGGGGAGAGAGAGGGGGAGGTAGGGAGAGAGAGAAAGAGGGGAGGTGCACACAGAGAGGGAGAGGCATGCACACAGACACACACATACACAACATCCCTGTCGGTCGGTCTTTTCATAACAAAAATTCAAGCATTTAGCCGAATAATTTGATTTATGACACAGCGGACATTGTAACTGCACATAAAGCCGAATTTGTAATCAGCTGATGTATAGATTGAGCAACTAATGGTAACTGCTGGGAGACGTATTAACATTGAGCTGAGAAACGAAGGCAATGTATGCGAGCGCGATCGATACAAACAGCCGAGTACGGCAGTCAGGCAGTAAGAGCGTGATCGCAGTAGTCGGCCGTCGTGCACGACGTTGGAAACTCGGTCAGCCAATCGCGGACAGATTTACCGCTGTGACAGATATAAATCGGAAGATGCAGTCATGGAGAACGACC
The DNA here is from genome assembly GCF_003918875.1 of Haliotis rubra. Classification (NCBI taxonomy): domain Eukaryota; kingdom Metazoa; phylum Mollusca; class Gastropoda; order Lepetellida; family Haliotidae; genus Haliotis; species Haliotis rubra. The sequence goes on from NW_025765336.1 coordinate 3,802,741, forward strand.
CAGTATCAAATATAGACACATATTGTAATAGAGGCCAAGGGTGAATAAATAAAACGGGCAATGAAACTGCATAATGATTATGATTATGATCTCAAGCACGTAAACTGTTATAATTTCCCGTTGATTACCATATTACTATATATTATGATATGGAAATATACAATGCACAATGTAGCATGTGTCTAGTGTTATGGCAAAGCTGAAGGTCACATCTTGCACAGTGAGACCCCGTGAATCCGGACACCTGTATCCTCCCATGGGAATTACTGGTGGGGAAATAGTGAGTGAGTGAGTGAGTTTAGTTTTACGCCACTTTTAGCAATATTCCAGCAATATCACGGCGGCGGACACCAGAAATGGGCTTCACACATTGTACCCATGTGAGGAATCGAACCCGGGTCTTCGGCTTGACGAACGAACGCTTTAACCACTAGGTTACCCCATCGACCCTGGTAGGGAAATAAGTACTAGACATCATGGTCCACTGGATGGAGTGTCTGCCGGAGTCGGTACTCCGATCCCCATCCTGTTTACTAAAACTCGTTAAAATAAGGTACATGTTGTTTCTCTGCCTGGCGCAAGGAGTGTAGGGAATAAAGCAAGGATTGGTCAGATGGAGGTCAGTGCAGTGTGCCCAGGTGGGCTGGTCTCGCTCAACTGCAGCATGGTATCTCATTTGGCAAGTAGTATAAAACGGTATTGGTCAATATCAGTACATTCTTCATCCTAAGTGCGAGGGTCATATTTGGTAATGGTGTAATTGCCTGTTTTCTTTCCTCGTTCTATTGAGTGAGTGAGTGAGTGAATGTGGTTTTCGCCGCTTTTAGCAATATTCCAGCAATAGCACGGCGGGGGCACCAGAAATGAGCTTCACACACTGTACCTATGTGGGGAATCGAACCCGGGTCATCTACGTGACGAGCATAGGCATTAACCACTCGGCTACCCCACTGCCCCTGTTGAGTTTGGGGTAGTAAACGCAAACGTTGATTGTTTCAAAAACAATGTACAACGTTGAGCGAGCGCGTTTGGCACAAAACTGTATGCACTCACTCTCCGAGCGGGCCACAAGACACATTTGTGGTTAGAAAATCGAGTAAAATTACCAAAAACTGAAGATGATAACGAGGGGGACATGTGTAGATAAAACAATATAAATCAAATCTAACAGTATCCTAAATAATATTAGAGGACATCCGTCAGTGGGGTTCGATTCCAACATGTATTAAGCCCACTTCTGGTATCCCCCGGTGGGGTAGCCTAGTGGTTAAAGCGTTGGCTCGTCACGCCGAAAACCCGGGTTCGAATCTCCACATGGGTACAATGTGTGAAGCCCATTTCTGGTGTCCCCCGCCGTGATGTTGCTGGAATATTGCTAAAAGCGGCGTAAAACTAAACTCAGTCAGTCAGTCTGGTATCCCCTTCCGTCATATTGTGGAATACTGCTAAAAGCGGCATAAAACCATACTTACTCACACACTCTAATCACTCCTTTATATCCATGCGTGACGATAACAAAATCTTCTGGACAGACAATTGAACAATCCCCTTTCTGGTTTCAAGACGAAGTTATAATTTGTCTCCAGCAAACCATGCATGTCTCGCTAGACGACTAACAGGATCAGGGGCAGGCTCGGAGGCTTGGATGATGCATGTCATGGTATCCCAACTGATGAATATTCATGATATCAATCATTCGATTCAAAGTCTATCGTCAAAAATATTAAATACTGCTGTAAAAACACTAAAACACTACTTAAAAACAAAAAAATGTGATGATAGCGAAGATGACGATTGCAGCTTTGATGATGTATGTTCCTTCACGAAATAGGCGTTTTGAAATCTATATCACTATATATCATTCCTTTCACCTTTTTCCAAGGTACAAATACTGGAGTAGCCAAGAGACAACGAAGACGTGTGACGTAAACGCGCCTCGGTAGAAGGTGAGCAATAGAAGCGTTAGTCAGCATGTTCTGATCACACATCGTGCACGTGAAACAGCAGTACTCCACACAGGACTCCCATCACGTGCACACTCAATGCACGTATATATACACCTCCAGCCTCTATGTCGCCTGATCAACATATTTGCCAACAGCGGCGTCACACGAAGCGGCAGTTTGCAAACATGGCTATCTGCTTTGTTGCATAACAAACTCAAAAGCGACATAATAGTGTGACCAACATCTTTGCCAATAGTGTCAGTCATAAGAAACGACAGTTTGCAAACATGGCCAAGTGAATAACAACCTCCCAAGCGATGTAAGAATGTGACCAACATCTTTGCCAACAGTGCCAGCTAAACATAGCTCTACTGTGATTGGATGTTGCGTCGTATGTAGACAGGATATCACGTGATGAATGTAAGTTGATGTCTCCTGACAACATATTCTGTTTTATGAGACTTCCCATCATTCGTGTATTCACAGCAATAACGACTTGTGTTTATAACTGTCACCATGAAGCTTGGAGATGCTCATTCAGCAGATGGAGTATCCAATGCACTGCTGTTAAAATTGCTGAATGTTGCTGGGTCGTCGTGACTCTTGTTCCTCTTCAGTCCTTTCTTAATGTCCAGGAGCGGTGGACTAGCTTAGTGGTTAAAGCGTTCGCTCGTCACGCCGAAGACCCGGGTTCGAACCCCACATGCGTACAATGTGTGAAGCCCATTTCTGGTGTCCCCCGCTGTGATATTGCTGGAATATTGCTAAAAGCGGCGTAAAACTCGGTCACTCCTAACGTGCAATCATATTCCATCAACCTGCTCTCTGCCATACGACCTTTACAAGGTCAGTATAACCTGGGTCACGGTCCACAAAACGTTCGTACATCTGATGTACCATCACTAACATATACGTCAAATGTCATCTGTCGATCCAAGTAACCCATGCACTCTTATTCTGATATATAGAAGGCATGTATGTTTCATTTCAACACACGCGGGTTTTCTCAGCTAATGATGACCAAATACAAATATCGACAACCGGAAGTGATCACGTATCCAATGTCAAGGTCACCAGAACCCCGCTATGGTAGAACAGTATCGCGTCATAATGCAGAGCCTCTGCACGGATACTCTGGTCAACCAATCAGTGCTTGCAACGGTGCAGTCTCATAAGCACTGCTCTACCCATGCTCTAAAGCCTTCAATAGAATTTATGTCAACAGATTTAAACAATGTCCTTATTACACTTCCTAAGCTGAAGAACGCGTCCCTTCAGTAGAGATGTTCTGAATATATATGAATATTGAGATTGTGATCTTATCAGACTTGTGCCAATACACTGTTCCTGAACGCAGGGAGTTCTTTTTGCACAAGAAAATACAACTCTGGTGCGCTCTGGTCACAAAACCATTGGGGATGTAAATACATACAGACCGCATTCTAATATTGGCCATTAACTGTATTCTATAAACACTGTCACTTAACTTGGTGATATATCATAGGGATAATGATTAGGATAAATATGCACTTTCCTACCAAGCAGAATGCCGAGTCCAATTCACGTGTACATGGTACATCTACTCCACAAGAACCCATCCATCCTGGTGTAGACAGAGTTACCACAAAAGGCACAGATGAATTATTTAATATTTTTTTATTTAAGTATTTTTCAAACTTTTTTCTTTGCTCTCAGACTTTATACAAAAACACCGGGCACACTTGCTCAATCGCTCGTACAATATTTACATAAATATACATACAAAACCTGAACTATGAACAATCTTCCATCCATTCTGAACACGACTGAACAAGTGTACAGATCTGTACACCGACCACAACAAAAATGCCATTCAATAAGTTTTTAGGTCAACATCACAGTGGCGGAATAATCAATTCCAGTCAATTGAGTAAAGAGTTACGTCCCCTTTCACGCACTATGTTAAGTAAACGGCCGGCTGATCGGCCAAGCACTAGGGGCACATCACATAAGTTAAGCACTTCATACAATAGCGATTGTTACAAGTCCTTTTCTCCCAATGATAATCACAAGCACTATTTTGCTATTCATTCTTCCAGTCAGATATCTGGTAGTCTTCACCTATAGTATCAAATGTGGATATCCGAAGCTGGAAGAGAGTGCTCTGCTACTGTCACCACGTGTCATGTTCACATCATCATCATCATCTATTAGGTGAGCTAGACCTAGTGTGATCCTACTCCATATTTGATCATCGAGCAAGACTAGTAACATCAGATCTTCGAAAGGAACTTTCATCGTGGGCAATCCAGTTCTTGAAAGACTTCGATCAAGGTCCCCAACAACCTTGCTCCGCTCTTAGGAAGTGTCGGAAACCGTGGTACGTTTTGTTGTCATGGCAATGGATACTGCAACCAGCGTCCATGGCAACCGTCACTGCTTGCAACACACATTCCTGAAGTCACATGCCATCTCGGCGCAGCACCATCAAAGTTCCTGGCAACATGATCAAGGTCACCTTGGACTCTATTGAAAGTATTGTAGCACAGTTAAAACTCTGGTCCTCAAAGTCAGTTATCCAGGTTGGATGTGCTGTTGGCGAACTTGAAGATGGCTCGGCCTGTGATTCGACACTCGCTCAAATCTTCATACACCTGGTTGGCATCTTCAACATTGAAAATGTTGTACAGAGGAGCACGGAGCTGCAAAAGAGAAAGGTAATCATAAATATATGTTCAGAATGTACAACATCATAAACTTTTCGGGACAAATTGCTTCAAATTATTAAAAACGAGAATGAAAGGTAACATAAGAGTAATCAAGTCATGTTTATTGTAGAGTAAATCTATTTACAATCACTGGACATTGCCGATTCATATAGCTGGTATAATGCTAAGAGCAGCAGTAAACAACAAACAAATGATGTCACACCAAATGTTCAACGTACCTCTCCCCGAGACACTGCATCAACAAGTTCTTGCAGCTGATTGAGATTTCCCTTGGGGACTCCAACGATGCTCTGCTGCTTGGCAGCGAGGGTGTTGAGGCTGATGCTAACTTCTGTCATGCTGTTGCCGCCGACGAGTATAAGACCCTCCTGAAAATAAGATCACAAGTTATGAACATTCACGTCTTCATAATGTCCATAAAATCATAATAATCATCCCAAAGTGACAAAAATCAAAATACTAAATTTTTAATTCAAATTTTACATGAATACTCACCCTATTGAGAACTTTCAGAGATCTACTCATGGTTCTTGGGGAGCTGACAAAGTCAATGATGATGTCGACACCTCCTCTGCAGGCATCAAGAGTTCTCTCCACGATGTATTCCTCATGGTCCTCTTCATTCCAGTGAATAATGTCATAACATTCGTGCTCCTGAGCTGTGAGAAGTTTATCAATGCTGTTGTCGGCCACAAATAGCTTCACATTCGAGCAGTTAGATCCCATGATGTATTGGGCAATTCGCAATGACCAGAGTCCAAGTCCACCAGCTCCGACTAGGAGGACATTGACGCAAGCTGGAAAAAACATCAAATACCTGTGGTCAATTTAAATTCTAATTTGCCTACTATTGAAAAAGTTTCAGGAAAATAATCATAAAAATTCATGCTTCGTTTACTCTTCATAACCGTTTCATGACCAAAATACACAAATTTTGTGATCAAAATTAATAATCTTTATCACGAGGATGCAAGGTTCTTTTCACTGTAAAATACTAGATACAGATGTGTTTAATGCAGTTTGATGACGGTACTTACATTTCACTTTCTGGAGTTTCTCAACGTGTGGTTTGGCGCATGTGACGGCAGCGTAAGCAGTGAGCGCACCACCGGGCAACATGGCGGCCACATCCAAGCCCATGTTCTGAGGTAGTTGAAGAATGCATCCTGAGTCTTGTACAGGGATATACTCGGCATAACCAGAACTTGCCAGACTTTCTTCAGGAAACAAGATCACTTTGTCGCCAGGAGTGTAATTGCAGTTGGGAATTGTGTTGCACACATCGTGAATAACACCGGCAATTTCATACCCTGAAACAAAAATGTTGTCACTGTAGAGTTGCTTCCCTTTGACCACTCTCCGTCTCTAAGGCTTCTTCAATGCAGTTTGAAAAGCCTTTCGAACAAGCGAACTAGTAGCTATTGTCTAATTCTACATCTAAGTGTTAACTAGTAAATACTGTCGAGTTAATTTCAGCATGGTGTAACATCAGCCAAAATCAATTTCTCTCGCCTCAACCACCAAATTAATTTTTATAAATTCAAAATAGTTACTAATTGAAACAGAAAATCCACAAACTATAATATTAACTTTAATTTTCTTTATTCAATCTTATTTTCCCTTCCTCTTGTACAACGAACTTTTACATTCCCTGGGCACAGATTACTACAGTGTGTTTAGATTTCCCTCATTACTAATTTATTTCAATTTTCCCACTTAAAATGTGACCAGGTGAAATGTCAGTAACAGTTCATGCTTATTGCCATATTTTTTTCATACAACATAATAAATTTTGAAAAAGACTATAGTAAATCTGGTAGATAACAGCAGAATTGAAAGCGATCAGAATTACCCCCAATCATTAACATCGCTACAATCGTAAGGCTGTGAGAGGATTGAGAAGCATTGGTTTAGCTGAAGTGCACACCTGGATATAGTGAAGTGTCTCTTATACCTGGAAAACGAGGTCGGATTCCCCGTTTCTTCATCTGACCCTCGTTATAACACGCTCCGGCATAGCAAACCTGTGGAAGAAAACAACACCAATATAGAAGTCTATTTAACAAAATTTCAATACAAACCCGATTTGAAATAAATGTAACGTGATCACAAATATATTCAGGTTTTTACTTCTAAAACAGATGTATTCAAATGAATTCAAGTATTTACCTTTACTAGAACGCCACCTTTCGGCGTCTCCGGTACAGCCATTGTTGATGAAACTTCGGCGAACGGGCCACCCATCTGAGACGAAGACATGCCCAGTTGCTGGGACATGTTCTCTCTCTTCATGACTTGCACTTCGTTTCTGTTGAGTTCGTTGTCCAACATCTTGATATATCTGAGGAACAAGTAGAGGGAAGTCCACTTAAATACAAACGCCTTGTTTACAGAAACACGATACTATTGTAGTTTACAACTAAACTCGTACGAGTTTCGTCACACACAGTTTCAACGTAAACAACACGATGTCGTAAACAAAACTGCACTACGTCAACAGAGGGATTAAACTAAATGAATGAGAAACATTGTTTAGTTCACGATCTCGACTGAACTAGGTCACGAAGGACAAACGTGTTTACAACTATGGCCTTCAGCGAAATGCGTTTAATGATTGCAAACGACCTAGGTCACCAATGTCGATTAGCCAATCAGAGCTCAAGGGCGGAGTCTAGCCGCGTCTTTGTGCACGGGAAGCAATTCCAAACGCTCAGCTTTACCCCCCAGAGATAAAAAACCCATCAGAAGTTTGACAGAAACCACCATGCTCAAGGAAATAAATGGTTTCTTCTTAAAATTAGTAGAAGTGTATCAGAACACATGTCGATGTACGAAGCATAATTCAGCCTAATATGCAATCAGCTGTTGTCGAGTTCATTCACAACTCTATTTTTTGCTACTGCACAAATACAGCTTCACCGCAAAACATACAAATACTAGATTTAATCCAGACCAACTATGAACTAAAAGCACAATAGATTGACATCTCTAACAACACAACCAACCATAAATGAGGTAAATGTCTCGATCCCCAAGCGCCTGACAAGGGTCTAACATTGTATCCATGCATAAATATTCATTCACACTACAGTCCGCGAAATCATGACAATTGGTAAAGTAGGTTCTAGTATCGTAAGAACAAATAACAAAGGACTAATGTCATATCTATCAGACAAATATAACTTAACATTTCCATTCAATGTGAAACTTGCAATTGAGGCGGGGGTCATCTAACAAATTCACAGAAATTAGAATCGCGTAGTTATTCATTGAACTAATTTCAAAATCTAACGAAGATAACTCAAAATTCTCACCTTCCAAACAAGTAAAGTAAATCCTCCTAATTGTAATATCCAAAGTTCACGATGCGTCCTCTCTCCTCGCAGCGTCTCGTGGTAATGGTGCGAAATGCGGTTATCGGGCAACTATATAGGCAAACCGGGAATCACCCTTTGTCCACGTGAACGGTGGCATAAACAGCCAGATATTTGGGGTCAAGGACGTCGTGGCTACAGGTCTGATATCCGAACGGATATTTCGGAGCTGGGAATCAACACTATTGACCGAATTTATTTCCAGTAACAAAGGCGCCTTCGGCGTTAGCTGATGTTAAAAATAATATTTTCATGCGTTAGATATACCTATACCATTGCATGGCAAATGATGTGAAGGCAATGTTATTTTTCGTCTGAGCGAAATGTGTGATCGGATATGGAACATGCCTATTGCCGGTCGGGTCTCTAATTCTAATTATAGATCTCGAGTAAGCGGGGATTCCACGCAGCTATCAGCTGATCGACGGCTTCTCATTCGCCACAGAAGAGAAAATTGTGAATCACCGTGCACGCAGCATAGGTAGGCGAAACACGCCGGAAATAAATGATCAAATCTTAATTTGAGTACATCATTAAAATTCAAAATGTGGTTAAAATGTGCAGAAAGCCTTGTATATAGCGAATTAGAAACTGCCTGACCGATTTTTCTGGCGATCGATAAATCCTACCAGTACGGACGGGTGGAATTGATCGCAAGGGCACCTGTCACAGAGCGTGTTTAATCTCATTCAGAAATAACTGTATTTTGAGTAATATTTTCTCATGGAAAATTACACTCGATTTGATTCTGTCATATATAAGTTGAGTGACATCATCCTTTTTGTCTATTTCAACGATGTGATTGTGTCACGATCTAAATATAGCCCATCAGCTGATATTGATCGCCGGCTGAACATGAAGATTTCACGTGCTGCAGCAAGGGAGTTAATCCCTCTCAAACAATAACTTGTTTACTGCATTTTGACCTTCAACTGAAATGTACTTAAATGTTAAAAGTGAATTGTTACAAACAAATATTTGGCATGGTTGATAGACCGTCTTGTATGTTCATTTTTGTTGTTAGTCGTTTAACCCTACACTCAACAATGTTAGGCTATATGACGGTGGTAAGTCACATAATCCTGTGATTGACATCATGAGCACCGATGATGCACAACTGGGTTACGAGGACATGCATCAACCAGTGAGCCTGATCAACCGATTTGAGTGCATTTACATTGATGTGATCATTGTTGTAAGGATGTGATAATGATAAATCACGAAAAACATGATGATGATAAGATGATATCAGCATCTCAGTGAACCCGTGAAGATCCGGGTTAGAACTGATCTTCAGCAACCCATACTTATCGTAAGAGGCGACTAATGGGATCGGGTGGTCAGGCTCGTTGACTTGGTTGACACAAGTCATCGTATCCCAACTGCGTAGATCATGCCGTTGTTGATCACTGGATTGTCTGGTCTAGACTCGATTATTTACAGACCGCCGTATAGCTGGAATATTGCTGAGTGCGGGGTAAAAGAAACCGTCTCGTGAGTTATTACATTAAAGAGCCCTACCTCCGGGCACAGTGTGGGACATGAAGACCATGATTGGCTGTTGGAGTCTACTTTGTCAGTACAAGCTCATTCCCATCATGATAATCATGAACACAATAATTAACAGCATAATATCAGAGTTGTTAAAATAAAGATTTGATTAAGATATGATTACGCACGTTGTGAGACTATGATCAAGTCGGTGTAAATACTTCAAGGACAATACACATATATAGAATACTATAACGGTTAATTGTTTCAGGTGAGATCCCCTCGTAATTAATCGTAATTGAAGTTTCTCGGATATATCAGTCTGGATTATTACCGATTCCTAATGCAATCGTTGAGTAACCTTCAGCATGAACCAGCAGATGACGTCACGGAAATACCTGTTTCTGTCCCCGCCCACTCGCGGACAGCCCGTTGCTGACTCTCCCGTCAGACAGTGAGTAATCATTGAGGGAAGCGACATGGGCGTCGACTGTTTAACTGCCTCATTGTTATAATACGACTTTTATCATATTTGATTGAAATATTTTACATTCCATTGAAATTGTCATATTTCTTTTTTTTTGTTGATCGGTAGTCATGCCTGGGAGGGTAAATAACGGATACCTATAGTGAACATGTTTGCTTGTTTTAACGCCGCATTCAGCAATATTCCAGCTATATGGCGGCAGTCTGTAAAAAATCGAGCCTGGATCAGACAATCCAGTGATCAACAGCATGAGCATCGATCTTCATAAAGTATTGATACATAAATAGGAAATATCAAATTTCATTCTCAAATAAAATTACATCAGTTTAGGTTTCAGAATGTCTTCAATTCGTTTTATTTTTATTTTGCAGGTAGATCAACCACGGTCCTCACAGCTGGAAATTGTAAAAAGTATCAATATTCTGCTAACAAATGGACATGGTAAATATGTTTTAGTTATTCTTAATGTCGTACTGATGAAGTGTAGTTATACCAGGATTCGTCAGTTCGAATCCTAGAGTTACACCATAAATGATCTTAGGTCAGTTTCGGTTTCACTAAGTTTGTATAAAGTCAGTGCTATTTACGCCTGACCTCCCCGAAGAAAAGGGGGATCTAAGAAAAGGGGATCTACTGAAAACCTTGTCATAGTCAATCAAATTACATATTTACCCGGCTATAATGCAGATGAAATACTCAAAATATACGAAACGGCATTAAACTCAGTTCACTTTCTGACGAAGTAATCACAGAATTGTCTGGTCCATACTCGGTTATTCAAAGACTGATGTCATACAACTGTAATAGTGCTGAGCGGTGTGTTACATAACAAAGCGACACTGTTGAGTTAGTGAGTTTAGTTTTACGCCGCTTTTAGCAATATTCCAGCAATATCACGGCGAGGGACACCAGAAATGGGCTTCACACATTGTACCCATGTGGGGAATCGAACCCGGGCCTTCGGCGTGACGAGCGAACGCCTTAACCACTAGGCTACCCCACCGCTCCGACACTGTTGAAGTCATTAAACATCTCTGTTGAGAAAGAAGTAAAAACAGTTTTCATTTTTCATTTTGTTTATGGTTGAAGCATACGTTGTATTAAAAGTCTAAAGAAACCCGTACAACTCGACCTAAACAACCATTGTCCTGGCAATTGGTTCTCGTTGACCGACTTATGTGACTATAAGCAGGTGCAATATGACCATTGAGCTTATCTCGGGTTATTCTAGTCTGTATTACAGTCTCCAAACCGTTTATTTTCCTTACCCCCAGGCCGTGCTATATACATGAAGCAAGTCTAGATTTTCCAAGGTTGCTCGCCGAGTTTCTTTACAATTTGAATAAAGTTGTAGTTTCCATGAGATTTTTAAATGTATGTGTTTTCAGAGAGTAAATGTGAGTGTAGGACATTCCTTGCATCCAGGATTTGTAAGAACTTGGCTGTTAGCAACGCAAAGGTAAGGGTCTGCAACAGGTGTTATTGCGGTTATTGCTCTCTGGGTGAGGCTGTGTCGGCGATGACGTCAACACTGGCAATCCGATCGCCTGGTTACGCGGCTAACGGCAAGAAGGGTACAAGGGGTGTGAGGTGAGGTGATATGGGGTTTAACGTCGTACTTGAGAATATTTCGCTCATATGACGACGTGCATGCGTGTGTATGTGTATGTGCGGCTGCTTGTACTAGCCCAGACTGAAGCTGGTTTTATAGTGCTAGCCCACTGAGATACCATGCCGCAGTGAAGCATGAATACCCCACTCAGACACATTATACTGACTCCGAGCCGACCAGTCCTTGTTGTACCCATTAATGCCGAGCGCCAGGCAGGGACCAACAAGTACCATATTTTAACGTCTTTTGGTATGACGCGGTCGGGGATCGAACCTTAAGGGGTGTGGTTATGGAGGTGGGGGGTTTGTCACACACGCCATGGTCCACAACTGAAAGACGTTGATAGTTGTAGGTTGTAAATCCCAAATGAACTCTCTCTGTCTGACAGCTAACACGAAGAATGCACGAGATTCGTGAGATGAACATGTACACGATGCGTTCCCCCACGGAGAAAGCTCACAATTTACGGGATGGACGTGTACAATACACGTTGTCCAACCGGGAAAACACGTAATTCACCATATGAACATTAATAAAACTTAGTCTCTGAATATTTTATAATTAAGAGTGAGTGAGTGACTGAGTGAGTGTAGTTTTACGCCGCACTCCGCACTATTCCAGCTATATGGCGGCGGTTTGTAAATAATCGGGTCTGAACCAGACAATCCAGTGACCAACATCATGAACATCGATCTGCGCAAATGGGAACCGATGACATGTGTCATCCAAGACAGAGAGCCTGACCACCCGATCCCGTTAGTCGCCTCTTACGACAAGCATAGTCGCCTTTTGTGGCTATATTCTACCCCTGAAGACTATATTCTACCCCGGATCTTCACGGGTCCGATTCAGGGACTGTGAGACAGACCCCCGCATACCAGAAGAAAAGACCACGGAGGGAGGGGTAGACTAACGCTTGGTCCTGAACATATTTAATTTTGAAAGTAACAAATTAACTCATTTAAGTTGAAAATGAGCCTTAGTGAGAGGGGAAATTTTAGACTTACTTTAGGGCTTAAGCATTGCAGGTTGGTCGAGGCAGTAGAGATTATAATGTGGTTCAGTGAGTGAGTATGGTTCTACGCCGCTTCTAGCAATATTCCAGCAATATCATGGCGGGATACACCAGCAATGGGCTTCACACATTGTGCCCATGTGGGGAATCGAATCCGGGTCTTCGGCCTGACGAGCTAACGTTTTAACCACTAGGCCACACATCGCCATATATCTAGTGGTTCAGGGGCTGTGAGACAGACTAAGGGCGGGTATACCAACCGAGTTGAGGCAATGACGTCGGGTAACAGAAACGTGCTGGTATCAGCATTTTTGGCATGTTAAAGCAATTTGACACAATGGAACCTCTCTCTCCACTTGTATGCGTATATAGTACCGATCTGGATGCCGGCAACACACATTCAATTGACACACGCTCATACCATTCAGTTGTCCCTTTTGAACTCATTGTGAGAAGGTTTCACGTGACGACCCAATGTCTATTGATCTTGCGACCAAGTAACTCAATGTAGGTTCAATGTACTGTTACATTCTGCCGCCGACACCTCTGGCAATCCTACATCGTAGCAACAATGCAACAACGTAAACGGTTTCTATAACGGTACCATTTCGGCAGCGTCTAAACCTCTACGCCTACATCTACAGTCTACGTCATGTACGACTTTGGGTGCTTCTTCGTCTATTGTACGACTTCTACAATAATTGTACTATGCATTAAAACAGTGTTGGACCAGATTAAACAGCCCCTGAAACAAACTGAAAAGTCACAAGCAAGTCCCAAATACTTAGCCAAGTCACGATTTCTTCAGTTTAAAGCGAAAAGAATGTTGTGGTTGGGCTCCTTATGATAACACGTTTAAACATAACACTTTTTTAATATTTCCATATTACTGAATTAATGTTTGTCTACACGTGTTTTAAATCCATATATTTCCTATACTTCCTCATACTATTGGTGGGGCGGTGGGGTAGCCTAGTGGTTAAGGCGTTCGCTCGTCACGCTGAAGACCCGGGTTCGATTCCCACATGGGTACTATGTGTGAGGCCATATCTGTTGTACCCAGCCGTGATATTGCTGGAATATTGCAAAAAGCGGCGTAAAACCACTCACTCACTCACTCATACTACTAGTTTTGTCTGTGTCACCTCAACGACACTACCGCAGCTGCTACTACTGCCACTGCTACTTTCACTACCATTACAACTATTAAAGGGGAGGTGGGGTGGCCTTGTGGTTGAAGAGTTTTCTCGTCACGACGAAGACCCGGGTTCGATTCCCAACATGGGCACTATGTGTGAGGCCCATTTGAGGTGTCCCCCGCCGTGGTATTGCTGGTATATCGCTAAAGGAAGCGTAAAACTCGACTCGTTCACTCACTCACCACCAATAATAATACAACCACCACCAGCCACTTCTATTCTAATGATTCTGCTACTACTACTACTACTAATGCTGCTTCTTCTACTACAACTACTGCTGCAACGGCTACCACTCTAGTTTAATTTACAACCACTAGCATTCAAGTGTTGCTCTGCTATTACTACTACTACTACTACTACTACTACTACTACTACTACCCTACTACTACTACTTCTACTACTACGGCTACTACTACTCACTACCACTACTACTACTACTACTACTACTACTACTACTACTACTACTACTACTACTACTACTACTACTGCTACTACTACTACTACAACTACTTCTACTAATGCTACTTCCCGTGAAGGTCCGGTTTAGAATGAACCTTCAGTAACCCATGCTTGTCGTAAGGCTCGCTGGCTTGGTTGACACATGTCATCGGTTTCCAATTGCGCAGATCGATGTTCATGATGTTGATCACTGGATAGTCTGGTCCAGACTTGATTATTTACAGACCGCCGCCATATAGCTGGAATAATGCTGAGTGCGGCGTAAAACTACACTCACTCACTAACTGCTAATGTGCATGTTCATGTCATAAAACCGGCATCATGATCGACAACTCCCGTCATGCAGTACAACTACAACGGCTATCTGACTAGCCTCGGCAGTAACCCAAGTGTACTACCACAGAAAAGTGAATGTACAGTACACCGGATAGTCGAGGGTGGTCTCTAACCTAATACAGCACTTCCTTAAATCAAACAATAACGTAACCGAACATAACTACCTAACTACCTGACATGTAAAGTCATTATTACAACCGAAATCCGCTTTTCTTCAGAACAGTTATCAACAAGCTCTTGAAGTGTGTGAGTGAGTTTAGTTTTGCGCCGCTTTTAGCAATATTCCAGCAATATCACGGCGGGGGACACCAGAAATGGGCTTCACACATTGTACCTATGTGGGAAATCGAACCCGGGTCTACGGCGTGACGAGCGAACACTTTAACCACAAAGCTACCCCACCGCCCTAGCTCTTGAAACATATTCCTGCCACGTTGATTGACAGCTTATGATTAAACAATGCCACCGTAACGTTAGATTGATTGACAGCTGTCAATCACCTGTAGATCAGTTGTATGTTGATAGTATAACATGAAATTAACAATTCCATTGATCACTGCTTTAATATGCGTGTTGTACTGTAAACTTGAAACATAGGGGCGACTCAGCTGACTGACTGTTTGTGCCTAACGTACGCTGGAATCAATTTCTAACACGCTGTTGTCCCTGGCCCTCACTGTGATTCATTGTGACTTTAAGAGCGTGTTCATTTCATGATCAGCGGTTGAAAACGGTGACGTCATGCATGCCACGTGCGCTGGAACCACGTCTTGGGCATTCTGACCGTACCTAGCGATAGCGTGACCGGCACACACTCCCCTTTCCAACACCTCCCCCCTACTACCACCCCCTCTCTCCCGACAACCTATGAACTCCCCACCCTCAGCTCTCATAGAAGCCACACGTTTTACTTATGTAACATTTGATAAGTATTACAAAGGTATATTTGAATCCATTCAGATCCTATTGTAACAAACATTGGATAAGCCTTTACGTAGGTTCAATTATTTTATAAATATAATATACAACATACAATTTAATTAAACATGTCCCCTAATTATTATGAGCTTTTTTCAGAAAGGTCATCTTATTTCTTTTTTTTCGTGAAACACGAATGTGTTATATATACAGTAGCTGTTGATATTTGGATGATTTAAATCAATATATGTGCAAACAAATTAAAAAATCCACTTTGACGAGGTATAGTGCTATAAAAAATAGGGTGTGATAAAGGAAGCCTCAAATCCCATAACGTAGAATCGAAAGGGGGTGGGAATCGGGTGTTGAGGTAAAGGATGTTGATGGAATGGGAAATTCAGAAATATACCCTCTGTGATATGTAAGAGAGGCTATTGTCGATAAATCTCTAACTCTTACACTTTATAACAAACGTATATAATCCTGCTGACTTTTATATAGAGTTATCACCGACAGATACCCATATATGCATTTAATGTGTAATCAGATCAACCCACCATGACGTATAACGTGATATATTTCTTACACAATATTCATGTCTCCATATTATTATTCGTTTTTATACTTTATTTCATTATAGGTTGTACTTTATTTTGTTATAAGAATAGTCCACATAAGATGTATTTTAAATCCCTGGCCTCAACAATGGCCTTTGTTCGGTTCACATTTACAAATAAACTCTCCCATCACGTTCACATCGAGTGATGTCTATTTCATCATGCTATGTACAAGCGTAGGGTTTGCACGCAGGCTGAACGTGAAAATCATTCATGTATGGCGCACCTGTGGGCATGAAACACACTTGCTGGCAGCGTGATCGGCGAATGTTGCCGAAATGCAGTGACGGCACACCGCACGCGATCTGGATGGTGTGAGTCCATTGCACACACCCTTGCTATGTGATTTCTTTATACAATTCACAGTCAGTTCAAATGATTAGCATTCCCTTGTCGACGTAGAGCTATATATAACTCCATATTTCAATTCCCTTTCCCTTTGAAACGTTTTACACATGGTCTGATCTTGACATTACACGTGAGAGGTACAAGGCGGTTCAGTTGTAAGGATATATATATAAAGTTTACGCTGACGTGGAGTTATATATATATAACTCTATATTTCAATTCCCTGTCCTTTGAAACATTTCAACTACTTTTTTCAGAAAGGTCATCGTGAACTATACACGTGAGAGGTACAAGGAGGTTTAATTGTACGGATATTTATAATGCGTCCTTTTTATACCAGGCTACCCATGACAAATTTAGACTTAAAGCACTTACTATATATGTTATGTAAATATACGGTTACATCGAAGATGAATTTCTCCACTAGTGAGTGAGTGAGTTTAGTTTTACGCCGCACTCAGCAATATTTCAGCTATATGGCGGCGATCTGTAAATAATCGAGTCTGGACCAGACAATCCAGTGATCAACAGCATCAGCATCGATCTGCGTAATTGGGAACCGATGACATGTGTTAACCAAGTCAGCTAACCTGACCACCCGATCCCGTTAGTCGCCTCATACGACAAGCATGGGTTACTGAAGGCTCATTCTAACCTCGATATATTTCGTTAGATTTCACTGAAACACTTCGTATTCGTGACAAGAGTCCATTTGTCAGTGTATTTTGAACTGTATGGGGAATTCAGGGATTCATGTAAGGAAGATGGTGTTGAATTATACAATTGATTTTATGGACGAAACATAACCGACATACATGTGACTGACTGACTGACTGAGTATGGTTTTACGCCGTTTTTAGCAATATTCCAGCAATATCACGGCGGGGGACACCAGAAATGGGCTTAACACATTGTGCCCATGTGGGGAATCGAACCCGGGTCTTCGGCGTAACGAGCCAACGCGTTAACCACTAGGCTACCCCACCGCCCCGCATACATGTGACGTGATTTTATAAACACTATGTAATATGGCTGCAAATTCACTTTGACGTTTGCGTATTTTCCAAAACATTCCCAGCGATTCTAGGTTCATCGATAATGTCTCAGAATAGGGCTTCAACGAGCCCATTTTCTTGGACTCGAGTACTCGAGGGGTGAGACTCGACTCGGACCCGAGTACTCGAAATTCATACCTTTCAAGCAAACAATAGCGTAACTTGCATGACATGTGTTCCGATCACACAAGTGAACACTTACTTCATTCCGACTTTATATCGTTATGTGACTAACATTTCCCATTGGTCAGAATCAGTATTTGGATGTTTACTTGACAAATGTTTTTTTCATCGTACTTCTTGTACTGCCTGCAAAACGCAGTGATATACCGCACAGGCAGCATTTGGTTATTTTTCTCTTTTCTCTATCCAGATCAAGATACGCCCATACATTTGATTTTTTATCTTTCTCCATGTCTATCAATTGTCAAGATAGTTACCTAATCATTTTAAGAAGTGAAATTTCAAACGATGTATAATATTTACTCTCATCTGCAGACAACTAATACCATACAGCCACACCGTGTGAGGAGTAAAATATTTAATCTAGGTGTTAATAAAAACATTATCAGATGGGTTAAAGAATTCAGGGTACATAGAACTCAGTATGTCAGTGTCAGTGGCTATCAATCTTCTTTTCTCTCAACCTCTACTGCAGAACCAAATGGCTGTGTTCCTTCATCCGTACTCTTCGTTTTGTATACCAATGACTGTTACTTGTCAATATATGACTTGTTTACTGTGAAATTCGCAGATGACGCCACTGTTACTGGCCTAATTTCTGATTCTGAACATTATTATCGTCAAGGCATTGACAAAACCGTAATGACAGTTTTTTATCAAACCTTTATTCAAAGTGTGTTGACCTACAATTTTCTATGTTGGTATGGGGGTCTGTCTCATTGCAACAAAAACAAGCTTTTCAAAATTGTTAATACTGCTTGCAAAATTTCTGGGGTGTCTTTCAAGTATATTCCCTTTATCTATGAGCGCCAGATTGTCACAAAGGCAACTAAAATTAGATTTGATAGTTGACATATTTGATCTCACCATTTTGAACTACTTCCTTCTGGACGCTGCTGTCGATTACCTTCCCTCAAAACAGAGTTCGACAGTCTTTCATACCATCAAGTATTCGTGAATGCAACAAATATTTTGAATCACCATCACGTGATTACAACTAGAATTATTCAGCCTCTTTACCTATGTGGTTAATTGAATTATATCATGTCAGTTTTATTGTGTAAATAGCATTCGTTTTGAGCATGTAATTATTGTGTATATTTTTGTGAACTGTGTACATATTCATATTGAGACAGTTGGATGTATAAGAATTTCCTCCGGGATAATAAAGTTATATCTTATCTTAATATTAGACGTTAACGGCCGCTCATGCTTAGCACATGGCAGGCAGTCCGTCAACGTCAATAATTCGAGTTATCTCCCCTTTTCGAGTCCTCGAGTCCTTGAAAATGGACTCGAGTCCAGCTAAACCCGACTCGTCCTCGAGTACTCGAGTACCCGTGGAAGCCCTATCTCAGAACGAGCATTGGTGATTCGACCATACAACAACAAAACTACCGCTGATCACAATGATCACGTCTTTTTTCTTTTAAATTCAATTCTCCTAGTAAAATTTGACATTTGAATTAAGACAAACCATAAATTACGCAAAACGCAGTGAATGGTGATTTAGTAATGTGTCAAAACTGGCGAGATTTACGATGCATGTAATTTTCAGTACATTTTATCAACAATGAGCGGATGATATCATAGAAAACGAATTTCAAACAGTGTTCAAAACTGCAAATTGCATTTTTCTGCGTGATGTATTTGGATATGTACTATCGATATCAAAGTGAAGGTGGAAGAGGAGGGACATATCGTTCGATTTATGTAAGATCTTTAGTAACAAACGTAGAATGCTGGCACATTCACCGATGGCAAGCAAGATGTAGTGCATATACGTTTAAGGTTTCATGAAAAAAGATACTGTTGGAAAGGCGACCGACTCAGGTTGAATATGTTATACAATTTGGTTACGTGGTAACACTTTTAGAACAATGTATACGTTTTTTCAAACTGCAACGTCATTACAGTGTAGAACTGACCGCATAGCCAACTGACGTCCAAGCAACAGCTGGATTAAAACAGTAGCCTGCGCATCGAGACACAAGAACCACACCTATACCTGCACCACGTGAAATGGGTCTAATAAGGTCTGACGACGTCATTCGTTTATCGTTTGGGCACCAATGACACCATTTCCAAGGGACATAAGCCATGGTGTGTTTATTGTGGACATAGAACTCTTGGTAAATGTTGAAAATATGAATTGATATAACGCAAATAATAAATTAGTTACTTCTGATATATGTACGGGTTTGGATATCAAACTACTTGATAAACACTTTTTATGATGAAAAAGTGCAAGACAAAAAGGTTAATTTTCGTGTACACTTGCCCTTTAAGGTTTCGATTGTCTCATGGTGAGTGAGTATAGTTTTACGCCGCACTCAGCAATATTCCAGCTATATGGCGGCGGTCTGTAAATAATCGAGTCTGGGCCAGACAATACTGTGATCAACAGCATTAGCATCGATCTACGCATTTGGGATACAATGGCATGTGTCAGATTATTAACTCAAGAAAACAACTTGATATTGAAGAAAGTTTATACTTTCCGATATAAAAGGGCAGAGAACGGTAGTGCTTGCTGGGCACTCAAGATATTGTTGTTTTCTTACGCATTCGCAGAGGTTTGGATTCGACAGAGTGTTGGGTGGGCTGATTTATTCTTACATCGGTTCAGGCAAAGATGTGTAGACATTGAGAATCAAATCTGGCATGAAAATATTCAATCCAAACTTGAACTGTTCTTTGCTATGAAAGATCATTTTCAATACCACAACTGGGTTCGATTTATCGATGTAAATTTATTTAAATTAATATTTTAAATTTTCTTGGATCTAATCACTGTCTTCTAATTATTCTTGCAACAGTTAATTAACATGTAAGCCTATGGAAATTTCACTAATGATGACTCACTTATGGCCAACTACTGTACCTTATATGTTCGCTGCTGCATGTGTACCTCAGTTTTAAATAAAAAAGATCAGCCTCTATGTTTACATGCAAGCACATAAGCATGAGATTAAATGTGATACATATCACGCAAGAGAATTAAATTATACCTTATGGCAGTTACTCGGACAGGAGACCATATTATATGTTCTCTGCTCTCACAGTCAGATTGCTGTATATTATATACCTCAAATACCTTGGCGTGTAAATTCAAGAATGTTAAGTCAGCCGGTGTGGGACCCTAAACAACTATCATTAAAGTTAACTATCAGCGTCAAAGCAACAACAGATTTAACACCAGTAATTATATGTACCGGTTGACCCCGGTGCGAACACCCCGACTTGAGCCCGTGCAGCTAAATGTCAATCGGTGCACTACGTCAAGCGGCGATCAGCTGATGAAGGCACAGAGACGACGTGGGGAAGTGCGCACGTGGGCTGTGATGTGCAACGAGATGCTATCACGATCTTTCTCAAGATCCAAACTGCCAAATATTACAACGATGAGCTGTCAAAATGTTGCAGTACATAACACAATAAACCCCACGGAATCTGCAAGTCACGACTGCGATCGTTCCAGCTAAATTGCCAACGGCTGTGTATTTTAACTGTATGTATGAAACGTTTAATATCCTTATTCCAATGTCAAGGTCAGTCAGACTGACTTTGTGTCCACGCTTTTTCGTGTTATGATGTGCGTGATCTCAACATGTTCACGCAGACATTATTCGCTGTTGTAATTCAAGTGTAGACCTATTGGTGAAAAACATATAAAAATAAACTATAAAGTTATATTAAATGAGATAAATTTTCATCACAATATTTCAAACACGCTCAGAAACAGATTTTGAGAATCCTCAGCTACAATTAAAAAAATATTACCCATTAATTATTTACAAACTACCGTAGACTACTGCAGCTAGAGTACTGCTAAGTACAACCCAGTTTAAACAAACCAATAAAACAGCCACAAATATGTTCAGATATACCATATGTAAATTAATGCAGGTATCTATTATTGAAGACAGTCAATATGGCATTAAACAATTACACTTTTCGGATCCGAGATTGATGACGGATCCAGGATTTTTTTAAAAAAGGAAAGGGTTGGGTCGAGGGTGGATACGAAGAGCTCCCCTTCCAATTCGCAAGGCTACCCCACCGCCCCTCGCAACTTGGGTATAATTCATAATTTATGGCTAGGGGATGTGATGATCATTTCACTGGTGGTGCGGTGCGTGTGGTGAAGGGGGAGGGGGGTCAGTTTTGGACACATGTACTATGTTAGGGGGTCATTAGTTTTGTACATGACATGCACCTGGGGAGTTAATCTGTATCATAAACTGTACTTGACATGTTATTGGGAGAGGCTATGATTTTTCTGGGGATCTTTCACATTGTGTACAGGTTTCTCCTTAAAAATCATCATCGACCCCCAAGCCATGACTTATGAACAGTTCGTTAGCTGTTTGTGTGTGCGCGTATGTGTGTGATGTGTGGGTTCGAAGGCCTCAAACGCACCATGTATACCTTTACAACAGCAATCAGCATGTCACCATGTTGGTTAACTCATACATACAAACTGTCGTAAGTTTGAACACAAGTTTCAAATTGGGAGGGTGTGTGTGAGTGTGTGTGTAGGGTGGGGATGGGGGGTGGCGCTCACCCTCACCCTACCCTGCAGCCGCCACCACCCAGGTAACCCAGAAATGCATTCGTTCAAAGAAATGCCCACATGGAATGCTCAAAGCGACCGCATTGTAAATGTTGACAGACACGCACGCGTCGACTGAGTGAATATTTTAATTCGCTGCATGGTTTGCACGTGACAGTCGAGCCGGTGATATCCGCTTTATGGGACAGCCGGTGACTTCACAAGTGGTTCATGTGTGTTTCGTGCGTTGGCCTGGAAAGAGTGGTGACATATTTGACTTGACTTATACAGAAAGTTGATGACCACAAAACGTCCCCGTTTTCACAAATGAAATGTCATGTTACTGAGGATATTTTTGCACATTTAACATAATTCATACAAGTACGAGTTAGACTTACATCTGTGCTCTGAACTGAAAATATTTTACAAAAAAAGCTCAATAACAATATAATGTAAAGGGGCGCAATGAAACACTCTCCAGATTGAGGAACTGTCGTTATCAAGATATGCTAGCTGTAACACAGGGGTTTGTTTAAGCTAGGTTCTCTATCACAGACTTCGGTCTATGGTTGTAGGGATAAACAAATATAAAGTTATAAATTTTATGCTTCGCTTTAGAATAACGAGGCAATCAAAGCGTCTCTTAAGATCATTTTTTACATTCTCAATAAACATTCAATATTATGACTGGAAACTGTTCATGAACGTCATGCTACCATTTGGACGCCATGAACGGTCCTAACGTCACAACAACGACAGCTCCTTCATCAAGTGAGTGAGTGTCGTGTTACGCCGCTTTTAGCAATATTCCAGCAATATCACGACGGGGACACCAGAAATAGGCTTCTCATATTGTACCCATGTGGGGAATCGAACCCGGGTCTTCTACATAGGCTTTAACCACTAGGCTACCCCACTGCCCCTGTTTTATTGAGTTTTGGGTAGTAAAACCAACCGTTGATAGTTTCAGAAACAATGTACAACGTTGAAGAAGCGCGTTTGGCATAAAACAGTATGCACTCACTCTCCTAGAGCGGAATCAAACCCAGGATTTTGGCGAGACGAGCGAACGTTTTAAGCACTAGGCTACCCCAGCGGCTTGCGTCATTTGAAGAATTCTCACTTTCTGAACATACGTTCGATATTATAAATGGAAACTGTACCTGAACGTCTTATCCTATTCATAAAATTGTTCTCTCTTTCCAATACATGTCTGGTAACTCTGCTTCAATTTAGACGTCATGAACGTGCTTAACGCCACCACGATGACATTGCGAAATTTATCAATTTTAATCTGTGCAAACACAACAAAGTTCAATACATATTTTAATATAATTGAATACATTTATCGGAGTCAGGATGTTTACTTGACTCAGTTTTATGTCCTCCTATATCTGCGTAGATCCATGCTCATGACGTCAATCACTGGATTGTCAAAACCGATGTAAGGCATCATAATATATTTTGAGGAAGAAATCGCTTCACAATTTTAGAAACAGGAATGAATAGAAAATTAATATAATCTTCCATCCATAGTTTATAGAATTTTGTACAAATGCTCAAAACATAAGTCATTGGATAGTCTGGCCCAAATTCGATTATTCACAGACTGAAATATTGCTAAGTGTCGTATTAAACAACAAGCAAAACAAAATATTGAAATATGGTTTGGAAACAACGTTTACTGTTCAGCTGGATAATACCTTTCATGACATTGCGGATATATTATGCAAATTATAGCGGTAGTGAAATAGACATCCTTCACAGCTGGCAACCAGCCTTCATCACACTTGTTGCACGTGGTGAGCACGAGCTTTGTTCGTGGGCCGTCATGCTCATCCAATTGGTTTGTATGTGCACCACGAAAATATCAAATTAGAGGATGTTGAAGCCGGTTTGGTGGTCTTCAAACGCTGTTTCCATTCAACAGCTTGACAGGAAAGTTTTGCACGTTTTTTTGCACGAGTTTCGTGATCATCTACTGATGGAGGTTAGGGATATAAGTAGTACGATACTTGGGCCTGTCTCGCTTCATTAACGTTCACTGACTGACTTGTCTTACGCCGTAAGTTTTGCGATATCATTTACAATTCTCTTATACAAAATATCTTAAGGAAGCAAATGTAGATTGGTAAGAGTTCCTCCCGCTCCCCCATCCCAAATAATATTATAAATAAATATACTAAAATTATTAAAAAAACTTAACACAACAATTACTAGAGAACTCACAAATGACTAAAAGGCCAAAATTTAAGTTAGGGTTAGGTTTAGGGTTAGGTTTAGAGTTAGGTTTAGGGTTGGGGGAACGGAAGGAACTCTTTCCTGTAGATTTTCTTCATGTCTCAATGTTCCATCTCACTTGGGTAACTTTGTAACGGGAATATAATATAATAGTTGCATTCGTTAATCAAACTTAAATATCTTCAGTCTGACTTCAGAGACGCGTGTTAATCTCGCTCACTGACACGTACTTCCAAGCAAACGAAATTATGGACCTATGATGGTGACAAGAAATGGCGACTCGATGAAGAAGTATTTGATGTACGTATTACAAATGTATTTTAAATGTTAACCGGGCGAGGGCTTTCAGCCTAAGGATGTTACGGTTGGTTGGTTTTTTGGTTTGTTGTTAAACGCCGCACTCAGCAATATTCCATCCATATATGGCGGCGGTCTGTACATAATCGAGTCTGGACCAGCCAATCCAGTGATTGACAGCATGAACATCGATCTACGCAATTGGGATATGATGACATGTGTCAACCAAGTCTGGGATGCGATTGAATATAAAAACGTACTAAATAGTACTATACAGAAATACCGTATACATGTATGTTGCTAATATCTTAATTTGACGGTTCAATTCAAATTGACTTTCGGAAATTAGTTCACAAAATCTGCCAACAATTAATTCATCTTGGTCCCTTAGACTGACATTATTTTTTTAAACTTTAAAAATATACAACTACAATTAAAAAAATACACAAACTGCCCAAAAGGAGACCAGAATATGCATGGGACTGATACCTGATCAGGTGGTCAGGCTCGCTGACTTGGTTGACACGTGTCATCGTATCCCAGTTGCGTAGATCGATGCTCATGCTGTTGGACACTGGATTGTCTGGTCCAGACTCGATTATTTACAGACCGCCGCCATAGAGCTGGAATATTGCTTAGTGTGGCGTAAAACTAAACTCACTCACTCACTCAGTCAACTTATTCGTAATAAATTCTCTTGGCTCTGCCATAGGAGCGGTGAGATAGCCTAGCGCTTAAAGCATCCGCTCGTCACGCTGGAGACCCTGGTTCGATTCCTCACATGGGTACAATATGTCAAGCCCATTTCTGGTGTCCCATGCCGTGATATTAAAATATTGCTAAAACCATAAAACCTCACTCACTCGAGAAAGTAATTCACTCATTCACTCAAGAAAGTAATTCACTCAATCTCTCGAGAAAGTAATTCACTCAATCTCTCGAGAAAGTAATTCGAGCAGCCATATTCAGTGGCGATGCAGGCAGTTATATCTACTCTGACCTCACTTGACCAGCTCCATTGTTTCAGGGGCGGTGGGGTGTCCGCTCGACATGCTGAAGACCCGGGTTTGATTCCCCACATGGGTGCAATGTGTGAAGCCCATTTCTGGTGTCCCCCGCCGTGATGTTGCTGGAATATTGCTAAAAGCGGCGTAAAACCAAACTCAGTCAGTCAGTCAGTCGCTCGTGGTAGATTCTGATCTGTTGTCCACATGTAGGTTAATTACATTGCCTTGTTCAGGTGAATAGTGTCTGCTGTGTTCAGAGTACTGACCCCAATAGTGATAGCAATATATTGAATAGTCGGTCAGCCATAACAATGCCTACCAGAAGGGTCGCGAGGACAATCTGACCTCGGGTCATACTTGCGCTACTTTTGCCACAATTCAACAGCCCATGTTTTAAACAGAAAACGAATGACAGTCGTATTGAGCGTCCTTATTATACCAGCCTAAATGTTCTTTAGCGACAGACCCGTGACGGTCCGGGTTAGAATATTGATCTTCAGTAACCCATGTTTGTCGTAAAAGGCGACTGACGGGTTCGGGTGGTCAGGCTCGCTGGCTATGTTGACACATGTCATCGGTTCCCAATTGCGCAGATCGATGCTCATGCTGTTGATCACTGGATTGTCTGGTCCAGACTCGATTATTTACATACCGCCGCCATATAGCTTTAATATTGCTCAGTGCGGCGTAAACCTAAACTCACTCACTCACTCTCTAGCGACATGCCCGTTTGATGAAGGTACTTATTCACAGTTTATCAATGTTCGTTATTTCACTCACCCCTGTCAAATATTCTAGTTAACATTATGGTGATTGTCTTCCAAGATGTTCTTCATAACATATTGAAATCTCACGGTACAATTTAAAAACAACAATGTTAATATTCATAATAATAATTTTTTCACCTGAAATGTTCTGAATCCGCGATCACGAGTAAGGTGTAAGTAGGTGTGTGTGGTTGTTCACCGCTGTGACAATATTCCAGCAAATTCACGGCGAGGGACACCAGAGATAAGCGTTAAGTACCTATGTGGGGAATCGAACCCGGGTCTTCCGCGTGACAGGCGAACGCTTTAAACACTAGACTACCCCAACGCCCAGGTAAGGAAGTGTCGAACAGTCCACATAGGTGTGTAAAAGCAATATACCCAATATATTGTCAGTTTTTCTCTCGAAATACCTTGCAGTCAATTCGGTCTTTGTATTAAATAGGCTATTGCGTTTATATTAAAGCTGGTAATAATATAAAATGTAATAACTGAAACCCAACTATATTTTTTTAAAGGAAAAAGGTTGTTTTTAAAGCTGATACGCATCCATGTTCCATGTAACTCATTTAATTTATGCCAGTCCTGGCTAGACTTGCACAAGTCTCTTAGGCAAGGGCAAGGATTATTAATTCATGTCATAATTTATATATTGAATAATAAGAGCAAATTGTCGTTAAACCGGCTTAACGCCTACAAGTCCACTTATCTAGACTTGCCTCTTATGAGGACAGAATTAT
This sequence comes from Haliotis rubra, assembly GCF_003918875.1. Classification (NCBI taxonomy): domain Eukaryota; kingdom Metazoa; phylum Mollusca; class Gastropoda; order Lepetellida; family Haliotidae; genus Haliotis; species Haliotis rubra. Next base: position 3,830,096 of record NW_025765336.1, read on the forward strand.
CACACAAATGGACTTTTGTTGACTTGGAGTAAGGCTATACTTGGAGCTTCGGTAACTTAAAACGGGTTCCTTGCCCTCAGGCATTTTGACAAGGGTCATTGCATTGGTGAGTGGGTCACCTTCGATACCGCTAACCGGACACTGACCAGAGAATATACAAGGCCCGTAACTTATCTGGTGAAGAATTTGTCATGAGGATTGTAATACGTATAGACTTGCACAAGTCTCTAAGGTAATTATTAAGAGTTTAAATGATAATTTCTAAAAAATATAAATATCCCTCTAACAGACTTGGTGTCCTTGTGCTGTCCGCTTATCTAGATTTGCCTCTTTAAAGGATAGAATTACTATGATCCATGAACTTAGCCTCAGTACAGCATTGGAGCTATGATACGTAGTACTTGAGAAGTGTTGAAATCCAGTCCAAACAAACAACACGGGCAATCGCGTGTAGTTGTTTTATTCATATATGCTTTGAGTGAAAGCAGTTAGCTTGATGCTTCAGTTTTACCAGGTATCGCAATTGCGGTGTTATGTCCCTTACTGTTGCGCCAGGATCCCCTTGTGGGTTCGGTTACCAGATTCTCCCATGAAATTAAGTTTCTTGACTTCACATGCGTTTTTATTTTTAGTCCACGGAGTGTGTCCACGCTGCTTCTTTCCATTTAAAGATGCCGTTATATAACTATGTTATTGTTTGACGCTTCTTTCAACTGAAATCGCTGATTCCGAGAAAATATAGTTAAATAACATTACCAGATAGTTCTTTGTTTATTTGAAATGCAAAAAGACATAAACATCAGATGTTTCTCAAATCCTGCCTGTGAAGGGCTAGTTACCATCTCCTCCTACCTGGTACCCACTTACTGCTTGGGGAAATTAAAGTTGGACTGTATCTATGTAATAAAGGCCTTTAACACCAACTGTCTCTCAATATCTTACGACATGCCGATAAATATACGCATGATCTGTACAAAGACATACACTTTGAAAATTAGAAGCATCCACTTTCTTTCCGGCCGTTAATTAACAAACACACAAGACATTGTTTCATCGTTGTAGCTAGGTTATCGACACGTTAAACTATTACTGAAACTGACATATATCACTTAAAGAATGATGTAACTGTTTGAAGGTAATTTGATAAAGTCCCATTCTAACGAGCTTAATCGGTGTACATTTCAACAGCTGTTGTTAGCGCAAGTACGCCTTATTCATGACAAGCCTTGCTCCAAGGCTGTACCAAAGGCTAAGCCCATGGATGTATAATAATTCTATCCTTTAAAGAGGCAAGTCTAGATAAGTGGACAGTACAGGGACGTTCAAGGACACCAGTCTGTTAGAAGAATGTTTATATTTGTGTTAGGAATTGTCATTAAAGTATTATTTATTACCTTAGAGATTTGTGCAAAGCTAGTTCGTGACGAGCACCGGCAGATCACGCTGACATGACCCCGCCGCTTGCAGGGTCATCTAGCGGTCAACGGGTTCGACCGGACGACTGCATGTCATTGGAGGACAACACGCGAAGGTCACGATTGACTGGACGCTGTCGACCTGGTGAGGTGGAACCAGTCTAACTGAAGCGTCTCATTTGCGCAACTATGTGCGCCGGTTGCACCGGCACTGGGTTTGATCAGAGATCATATAATATTATATGGTAATATTATATGGTCTCTGGTTTGATCTGGTCGTTTCACCGTGTTCAGATTTTGTTCTATTCGTTTTTGGAAGGTTCTCGGCTAATGCTCAAGTACAACTTAAGTCACAGTTAGCAAGAAGTTAAGCTTTGTTTGTTTGTTTGTCTGTCGCACTCAGCAATATTCCAGCTATATGGCAGCGGTCTGTAAATAATCGAGTCTGGACCAGACAATCCAGTGATCAACATCATGAGCATCGATCGACGCAACTGAGATATGATGACGTATGTCAACCAAGTCAGCGAGCCTGACCACCCGATTCCGTTGGTCGGCTCTCACGACAAACATGGGTTACTGAAGACCAATTCTAGTATGGATCTTAACGGGTACGTCACTACTTCCAGAGTTCTTTGCTATCGACATGCCATAAAATTTATGTGAACATCTCAATATGTTTCACTGTTGGAGCTGGTTCCATTGAAATTTCATGGAAATATGTATACTGACGTGTACATAAGAAAGTACACACCTGGTGTTTTTGGACTATTCCCAATAATACAATAAATATTTTTCTAGCAATGTTGTAATTGGGTACATGATCTGTGGTGTTTTGGAAACACTTGCACAATGTTTGTGACAAGGCAGAATCAAAACACTTTTAATTATTAATGCTGTTTTAAAGAAAATATTTTACCAAAGAATCAGGTGTGTACTTTCTTTTGAACGTCATTTTAGTTCGAATACGTGATCACATGACCACGCCCTAAGGTGGTACCGCTGTGATAGTGACAGCGATAATGGCTGGCCAAATTGAAACCTTATGCAGTGAAATATTGCCAGTGTGACAGCTACAGCCAAATGTTTTCATGTTTCCATGACGATAGACTTAAAAGTGTCAGAATTTTGTAAAAAGTGAAAAGGTGGGATTCATCAAAACAACGTAAGTCTGGAAAAAAACATATTTGAAAGAAAACTACTTTTCCCCCTTTTTAACTGAAGTAATATGCAAACCTTGACGCGAGTGTGAGTTTTGGCCAATTCTTACGATTTTCAGACAGGATATGGATAGGTTTAAACATAGTCTGTCTCGCAGTTCGTGATAAATACTAATGTACTGTCGGAAATAGAAAAAAACTGTTTTTAGGCTGTTATTCTTTATCACTATAATTTACACAATTGCAAATACACGTAGCATATGTCGAAATAACCCACATCAGCCTAACTGGGCGTTCAGGGGGATGCGTAATAGGATATCCAGAAAAGCATGTTTACTCGTTAAATCGGGCAAAACTTAGAAAAAAAAATACGAATAATTGCTGAAAACAATAGATCGGACTTTTGATGGCAATTAGGTCGCTCAGCGAGGTATGACGACGGACCGTCGACTCACATGGCATGAAATGCACGTGCTGCCTACAGGCACAAAGGGGATATTTTATGTTTTTTCATGTGTATTGAATATGTCTCTATTGATTACCTTATCTTATGCTAATATCTTAGTTCCCCATCCCGACCCCAACCACAGCCGTCTACGACACCCGTCCTGGTTTTGCTTTTGAGACGACCCCCTACCTGTTTCTTTTTATAGTGATAGTGAGACGCCATGGTATCTACATCCTTAATAGGTTCAGTATTAAAGTTATTATTTTTTACGTCTGCTATCGTTTATAATGAAGCTAAGTCTAATTTCAAAATGTTCATTTAAAGAGTGTCCTTTGTAATACAATATCATCGCACAATAATTTGCATAAAGCCATGGTCTGTTCTGAATAAGTCGCATTGCTCATTTCATCTGCACTAATCTCTCCTCAGTAAAATCCTTCTTTTACGTTTCCTATCTCCCTCCAACTAAGACTATAGTTAGGCCGAACTTAGTTTAACAGATATTTCACACTTTCACATATTTACTACCTAAATTGTAGATATAAATGTGAAAAACATTTATTTTTCTATTTTCGACAGTACTTTGGTTTTCTTTCTTCATAGCCCTGGATTTGTCTTTCTAAGTTCTGATTTGTCACTGGCTCTGAATCTCCAAACTTACTGGGGCACTTTTTAAATTTTGATGGACCGGAGTTAGGGGCTTTTATCACAATTACACAACTTTAGAGATCACCCGACTAGCTTTACTTCAGTTAAGCCGGACTTCAGTTGGTAACAAAATGGCTGCCACCCCGCTGTTGCATCGTTCGATTAGAACTAACAACCTGTATCAATATCGACTTAATTCTCAGAGTTTATCTCTTAGATTTAGTCAGGTTTTAGAAATTTAAGGATTGACTCAAGAAAAACCTTAGTTCTTTTAATAATTACGGGGTCGGTTGGGTAGCCCGGAGGTTAAAGCTTTGTAAAAGCTTCACTCGTCACGCCGAAAGTCCGGGATCGATTTCCCACATGGGTACAATGTGTCAAGCCCATTTCTGGTGTCCCTCGCTGTGATATTGATGGAATATTGCTAAAAACGGCGTAAAACCTCATCCACCCATTTAATAATTCCGATGCCCGGCTCAGAGCTATTCTTTTGCACACAGTGTCACTGACTGTGTCAGGCTGCTTTCACATGGTTCATTCCCCTCATACCGCCCCCCTCCCATTCTGCAGCATCAAGCTGACATAAAGTCGAGGGCACTGTAATTGAAGTCACTGATAAGCTATATATTTGTTGTATTGTGAATAGTGAGAGAGATATATACACTTGAAGATCCGGGTTAGAATTGGTCTTCAGTAACCATTGCATGTTGTAAGAGGCGATTAATGGGATCGTGTGGTCAGACTCGCTGACTTCGTTGACACATGTCATGGTATCCCAATTGCGTAGATCGATGAGCATGATGATGATCACAAGATTGAAACAAGTCCAAGAGGTACACATCACCGGGTCGCCTTTCTGTGAGATCTGCTGCTGACGGGAGTTATTTTCATTAACTACATAATGACACACTATGGTGATGGCGATGAGTAAGTGAGTTTAGTTTTACGCCGCTTTGGGCAATATTCCAGCAATATCACGACGGGGTACACCAGAAATTGGCTTCACCCAATGTACCCATGTGGGGAATCGAACCCAGGTCTTCTGCATGACGAGTGAACGCTTTAACCGCTAGACTATCTCACTGCTCGTGTTGTGAATACCCACCTTTTCAATACAAAAGAACAGAGAAGCCTTATATTGCTTTGCTGTTTGTTCAAAGCCTCGGGAAATGGCACACAAACCAAACACCGCACGCCAAGCTGAAATGATATTAAAACGTTCGAACCCTCAAAAATGTATGTTCCGTGACAAAATAGATCACAGACAATCCTAATTCCAGTTCAAGGTCAAGGTCAAGGTCAACCACGATCACAGCGGATGTTCCAAAGCGATCTCGGTTGCTGCTGAGTCAGTAGATTTCAGGTATCGATTTTCTCGTTCTGCGAGCTAGACCAGGAAGCATTGGACCGCCGTTGACGTAGTCCATCGAGGGCGAAATAGGTAGTGACAGTATGACTCATTGACGTCCATGGTGTCGCTGCAAGGAATATAAAGAATATGATTAGGTTGACCATGTAAGGACGTGAGATGACTTTGACAGCAAGGACACGCGGTATGGAGTCGTCCTCTGATGTTTTAACATGCCTCTGTATCCTCGGCTCTGATTAAAATAGTTCAATGGCATATTCACATGCATAATATGTATGTAGATATAATGTCGTATTGCCATGAAAACGCTGCTGGAATCTGTAATTGGATGGTCTTGGTGTGACATTGTGTTGACATTCCTTCTGATAATTACATCTTGACATTCTCATCTTGACACTCTCTCTGGTACTCACATCTTGACACTCACTGTGATAGTCACATCTTAACCCTCGGTCTGGTACTCTCATCGTGACACTCACATCTTGACACTCGCTATGATAGTCACATCTTGACACTCGCTCTGGTACTCTCATCGTGACACTCACATTTTGACACTCGCTATGATATCCACATCTTGACCCTCACATCTTGACACTCGCTCTGGTACTCTCATCGTGACCCTCACATCTTGACACTCGCTATGATATCAACATCTTGACCCTCACATCTTGACATTCGCTTTGGTACTCTCATCGTGACACTCACATCTTGACACTCGCTATGATATCCACATCTTGACCCTCACATCTTGACAGTCGCTCTGGTATTCTCATCGTGACACTCACATCTTGACACTCGCTGTGATAGTCACATCTTGACTATCACATCTTGACACTCGCTCTGGTACTCTCATCGTGGCCCTCACATCTTGACACTCGCTGTGATAGTCACATCTTGATCCTCACATCTTGACACTCGCTCTGGTACTCGCATCGTGATCCTCACATCTTGACCCTCGCTATGATAGTCACATCTTGACACTCGCTCTGGTACTCTCATCGTGACACTCACATCTTGACACTCGCTCTGGTACTCTCATCGTGACACTCACATCTTGACGCTCTCTCTGGTACTCTCATCGTGACACTCACATCTTGACACTCTCTCTGGTACTCTCATCGTGACACTCACATCGTGACACTCTATGTGATAGTCACATCTTAACCCTCACATCTTGACGCTCGCTCGGGTACTCTCATCGTGATCCTCACATCTTGACGCTCTCTCTGGTACTCTCATCGTGACACTCACATCGTGACACTCTATGTGATAGTCACATCTTGACCCTCACATCTTGACGCTCGCTCTGGTACTCTCATCGTGACACTCACATCTTGACACTCGCTCTCAGTCTCACACACACATATCATATACCTTGCCACTCACATTCACATTCTGGCACTCACATTTCGATACTCATACTAACAAATTCTACGCTAACTCTAATCTCACACTCATCTCACGCTCATGTCACTCTCATGTCACCCTCATGTCACGCTCATCTCACACTCAAGTCACACTCATCTCACACTCATCTGACACTCATGTCACACTCAAACCCACGCTCATTCTTGACACTCGAGCTCACATCCAAAATTCACACATTGGGCTTAGGTTAAAGCGTTCGTTCGTCACGCCGAAGGAGCCCGGGTTCGATTCCCCACATGGGTACAATGGGTGAAGCTGATTTCAGGTGACCCCGAAGATATTGCTGGGATATTGCTTAAAGCGGCGTAAAACCTTACTCACTCTTGACACTCAAATTCACATTCACATCTTGACGCTCACACCCATCTACAGTAATTCCCAAAGTCACATCAAGGGAACGGTGGGGTAGCCTAGCGGTGAAAATATTCATGACACCAAATCTCACACATACGTTCCTCTAGACTAATGCTTAGTCTCTGAATATATATAATTTTGATAGTAACAAACAAGCCCATTTAAATAGAAAAGGAGCCCTAGGGAGACCAGAGACCTGCACCTGAGGAAATCCAGACTTGCTATATTTAGTGCTTTGGCACTTCAGAGAGGCTTGGCAGTAGGGAAAATAATGTGGTTCAGGGACTGTGAGACAGACTAACGTTCCTCCATCACTAGACACACCAGTCACGCAGTACTCAATTCACCATCACTGCAGTCTTCCTGTGCAAGGCGAGGGTGATGGCTGGATGCCAAACCAGTCAGCTGATCGAAGATCACGCATTGGCAACGTGTAGAAGTATACAGGGAGCGGCCAGATTCGGGAACAAACTTTAGTAACACAAGGCATGTCATGATCAGTACAACACGGCCTGGAAGCGTGTTATTCTGTTTTAATAAATGTTTCCCATCAGTGCAAGTGTACCCACATCCCTTGGTAAACAAGTTGTTGTGGCGTGAGTTTGATGCTGCCAAACCTGCATCAGCTGATGTGACTATGATCGTAAAAAATACTGTATACTGACACATAAACAGAGCAACTTCGTCTACACTGACGGCGATGTTTACAGCGGCGTGGCCTGGATTGAGGAAGCATTGTTGCAGATGTCGCACTGTCCTCTATGTCGACCTTTTATATCAGCAAAACACATGCACATGGTTAGACTGGTCTTATATCTGGAAGCACATCATCTGTATGAGTGAGTGAGTGTGTGAGTGAGTGTGTGAGTGAGTATGGTTTTACGCCACATTTACGATGGCCGTAGCGCTACGATCGCTTTGTCGAACAAATCGCTGATTTAAAAGGCATCGAATGGCGCTTTCCAGAAAGGAGTTGAGTTGACTATGGTTTTACGCAGCTTTTAGCAATATTCCTGCAATATCAATATCACGGCGGGGGACACCATAACTGGGCTTCACGCATTGTACATACGTGGGGAATCAAACCCGGGTCTTCGGTGTGACGAGCCAACGCTTTAACCACAAGGCTACCCATCCGCCCCTATATCAACTGTATGGGGTGTGGGGTCGCCATGATCAGGACAGTCCGGGTTAAAGGGACTCACTGTGTATTGGTTGACACATGTCATTGTATCCCAATTGCGTAGATCGATGCTCATGATGTTGATCACAAGATTGTCTGGTCCAGACTCGATTATTCACAGACCGCCGTCATGTAGCTGGAATATTGCTTGGTGCGGCGTAAAACAACAAACACATCCTAGAGGTACACATCACCGGGTAGCCCTTCCGCCAGATTTGCTGCTAACGGGAGTCATTTTCATTACCTACATAATGACACACTATGGTAATGAGTGAGTGAGTGAGTTTAGTTTTACTCCGCTGTTAGCAATATTCAAGCAATATCACGACGGGAGACACCTGAAATGGGCTTCACGCATTGTACCCATGTGGGGAATCGAACCCGGGTTTTCAGTGTGACGAGCGAACGCTCTAACCATTAGACTACCCCGCCGCCCCGTGTTGGTGATGAAGGGAGACGACAGTTACTTCCCACACAGTCATCTATAGTTGATGAGACATCGTTGACTACATGGTCCTTAGTACAGAGCCGTTTCGTTCGCCTCCATTGAACTTGACAACGTCGCATGTCTATGAAGTTGTGGTATTTTCCGATCACGAGGCCTTGAACCATTGGAAAAACCCAGGCCTAGGTACGTATATTACTCGATATTATTAATTAAAATTCCTGAAAGTAAGTTAATGGGATGTTCAGTCAAACAGAAATGATCAAACGCACTCGTTAATAGAGTCGCTATGCTTCGTTAATAGGACAGGGTAAAACACGACGTCGTGTATATTGTGATAACTGTGTAATGATGATGATGATGATGACGACGACGACGACGATGATGATGATGATTTGATGATGACGATGATGATGATGACGTAGATGATGATGATGATGATGGATTTGTGACGATGATGATGATGATGATGATGATGATGATGATGATGATGACGACGTAGATGATGATGATGTAGATGATGATGATGATGATGATGATGATGACGATGACGACGATGATGATGATGATGATGATGATGATGGTGATGATGATGATGATGATGATGATGATGATGATGATGATGATGATGATGATGATGATGATCTCTTCTCACCGACCAACGCTGTTCAGCCGATCTGGGCAGAGCCATCGGTTCCACCACTTGCTAATCACGTGTTTGATGATAATTGTGATTAGCTGATCCTCCTATCCCCTGAAATTTAAAACAGTTTTAAACCCCAACGCCCAAATCGTTTGTCAATATTCCACAGCAATAAGCAATTAAGAAAACACAAATTGCGAAATCAAAACTCGTAAATGAAACTACCATAATGACTCTAGTAGTATGTACATATTGGACACCTGTGTACATCCTCAACAAATCGGCGAGCCTGACCACATTAGTCGCCTCTTACAACACGCAGTGGTTACTGAAGACCCATTCTAACCCTGATCTTCAAGTGTATATATCTCTAGCTGCAAAGTATCCTAGTGGTATAAAGCCACGTGCCTCTAGGAATAAGATATATCGGTAACATACGACTCCAGGACTAAATTATTCCGGTGATATAATATATAATTAGGAATATGATACATACATACGAGATGGAAAATTGTATTCACGTGCTTTATACCCACGTGAGATGCCGGTTATCTAGGAGAAAGGTACCCCGTTGATATAACCCATTTGGGCTAAGGGACCGTTCATAACTTATGACTAGGGGACGGGAGGTCACCCATTTTCTTCTGGGGGGTCATCAAATTTGTGCATATTTACTGGGAGCGGGGGAGGTGTCAGCAATTTTGTACATTATGACATTAATAAATTATCCTTAACAATCATCATGGGAAGGGGAGGGGGGCGGGGTCATTGATTTTGTACATGACATGCAAGGGGTGGAGGGCACTTACTTTGAAGGCCTACATACGGGGCGGAGGGGGTGGGGGTTCATTCAGATTTCACATATGTATATATATAAAGAGAGAGAGAGAGAGAGAGAGAGATGGGTAGGTTGATAAGAAGGTACGATATGATTCTGTATGTAACTCAAACATGCACAGTATATATATGTTGTTAGATGTCGCTTAAAACCACGTTTAAATGTAAACATATTTTTCGATACAGCATTCATGTTTTATGGACTGATAAGCGTATCCCATCTGTAAACTATTGTGTGTGAAGAAAGTGCTCCTCTTGTCTCTGTTCTAGGTTTTATAAAAAATCAAAGCACTCTGTGACCTTTTTGGCCAATAACAATTTGCATTGTAATTACACACGAACCTGGGAAATCAGCGGGAAGTTTCGTCATTCAACGAGCAATAAGCGCATATTGTGAAGCCAACGGCATGCTCGCTGCATGTTTCGATCGTGATAGACAGTGACGTACCGTGAGAACTCGTCTCCGATTGGCTGTACAAGAGCGTGGCAGGAAGCCGGCTTCCTTTGATGCATATTGGCGTCACGTGACAGCGCACCTGCCAGCACCGTCTCTCACAGCTGATAGATGTCAACAACGGAAGAAGGCACATTGACTGACGGATATTGACATGATCTTGGTGCAGTGTTTCGAAGCGTTTGTCGCTATTTTTAAACTGTAAATTTCAGCGTTTCTACGTTTATTTACCCCCGCTTGTGCCGAGCGTCTCCAATATAATATTTCCCTGTTTAGTTTTACATACATCGTGCGATGCGCACAAAAACACAAAATTGCAGTAATGTGCATCCTGGGAAATACTTAAAAGGACACAATTCGCATGTTCATCGTAAACGCTCCCCGTGTAAATGTTTAAGGTAAAAACGATTTGAGCCCCGAAGGAACTGTTTGCTGTACATTTGTATTGACAACTTTGCACTTTGGAAGTGTAAATTTAGAATGGTCGAAATGTCATGAGCTACAAGGAAGAATTTCCTGAATGTCAAGGTCAAAAAGTGTCCACTGTGCACTTTAAGCCTCATCTTAAAATGTCACTATGCCACAAAGACGTCGTTTTCCCTGTTACAATTTAAAAACTAGATAAGTAGGTTCGATGCTTTTAAAGAAAACATAATCTGCATATTCGTTCTATTAATTTGTTGAAAATAACAATGTACAAATGACACGTTATTTATCCAAGTGGAAGTGAGTTAGTATGTTTTACGCCGCATTTAGCAATATGCAAGCAATACTGGAGCCGGAGACTCCAGAAATGGGCTTCACACAGTGTTAATTAAGATTGCGAATCCTCATAATTTTATCTTGCCAATTGAACATTTATATCTCAGCATTTTATTCAACTTACGATAAAAGTTGTTTAACAAACTATCATAGTTTCAAATCGCTATTATTGGTTTGTATTACAAGGGGGTATGTACTTTAAATGAAACACCGAGAACAAGTAGGGTTGGTCTAAGTTAACGCTCATCACGTACTGCACGTGCATTTGTTTCACTGTTCCATCTACTGCCCTTACCCCCCTTGTAATGCAAACCCATAATAGCGATTTGAATCTATGATCGTTTGTTAAACAACTTTTACCCTAAGTTGAATAAAAATATGAGATTTAAATGCTCAATTGGCAAGGTAAACTTATGAGGATTCGCAATCTTAATTTCACTTAATTTGATTTACTTTTTTTGTTTAAAGTGATATTCATCGGTACGTTTTCACTGTAAACAGACTATAGTCATTTACACAAGTAAAACAATGTTAAGGACTATTCCATTCCATATACAACTATGTTGGCATGCAACAGAATCACGTGGTCCTCTACTTTTCTCAGCAGTATAACGTGTCTTAGCTGCGCATGTCCGCCCGGAGAGCGGAAGGTCGCGGGTTCTATCCCCGGCCGCGTCACACTAAAAGACGTTAACATATAATGGTACTTATTGGTACAACAAGGACTGGTCGGCTCGGAGTCAGTATGATGTGTCTGAGTGGGGTATTCATGCTTAACTGCGGCATGGTATCTCAGTGGGCTAGCACTATAAAAGCAGCTTCAGTCTGGGCTAGTACAAGAAGCTACACATACACACGCATGCACGTCGTCATATGAGCGAAATATTCTCAAGTACGACTTAAATCACCAAGCTGCGGAATCTTGCACGCGGAGACTAAAGGGATACATGGGCAGGTCCGTTGATGCATGTCATCGTGTCCCATCTGCGTAAGTCGATGCTCATGATGTCAATCACTGGATTTTTTATACAGATTCGATTGTTTATATACTGCCTATTAGCTGTGCGCAACGATACACAAGAAACAGTCTGGTCGCATTGCAGCGAGGGCTTTTGCAGTAGGGAAAATAGTGTGGCTCAAGGACTGAGACATACTAGGTTTACACGCTATCAATAGCACAAGGGACTGTTCTATAAATAGCACAATTTCAAAGAACCCGTTCGAAACCACTGGTTTTCGTGAAAATATTTCTACCATTTCAGGTTTTGATGACGGAGAATGCGCAAAAAATAATGTCAGTCATTTGAAAAGGTGCACAAGCACTTGAAATCAAGTACTTTAAAAGCAAATTGTTGTTAATTTTCATTGAGCAATGCTTTAATTAACCTTGCTCCAAGGCTGTACAGAACGCTAAGCCTATCCTTGAAAGAGGTAAGTGTGTCATTGGGCGGCGGTGTAGCCTAGTGGTTAAAGCGTTCGCTCGTCACGCTGGAGACCCCGGTTTGATTCCCCTCATGGGTATGTACATTGCGTGAAGCCCATTTCTGGTGTCCCCTGCCGTGATATTGCAGGAATATTGCTAAAAGCGGGGTAAAACTCGGTCACTCCAGACTGTCATGTATATATTTTTTAGAAATTATCATTTAAACTATTAATCATTACCTTAGAGACTTGTGCAAGTCTATGTTTTAATAAACACCAGCTCTCCATACTTATGTCAAGCCAAAGGCCAGAGTCAACTAACAAGATTAACTCGCTCGCCATCCCATTTCAAGAACGGCCTCCCGTACTGCTGACTGGCCATGGGGGTCGGCATTCTGAAGCCAGTCTGTCGATCAAGGTACACCAGTACCTCTGCAATGGTTCAATATGAAGGTCTACCTTGACTATACGTATGTCATGTATCAAGTGGCTGGTGCTCTGCCAAAGATCGCTTAACCGACATCTGTCTAAAGCCGTGTTCATTTCCTGAACAAAGTGATACCTTTCTTAATAAAAAGCCACATACTTGTTCAGGGCTGGTACGTACATCAAACAGGCCCAAGATATGTCTAAAGGCGTGTGTATTTCCTAGACATGGTAATATATAGCTTGTCACTGTACCACATGCTCGTTCGGGGCTGGTATACGCTACAAGCAGGCCCTGAATGTTTCGAGTGACTTTGAGTTGCAGTAGTCAAGGTTACTGTGGTGTGATGTTTGTGAATGTAGAGATATACTGCAGCTATCGAGAGCAACATAACAAAATGTTGTTATTTACACATTGTGTTATGTTGTGTGTACTTTCATATGCACATTTTGTATACACCAGATAAACATATTATTAATATGATAGACATATTATTAATAAATTCAGCGACTGGTACCCCGAATGTTCATAACATCAACCACTCGTTTTTCTTGTCGATTCTTGAATACTTACATATCATAGTATAACCTGAAATATTCTTTTAAAATGTACATCTATGTTTAATTGTGGTATAAATAACACACACAGAAGGTTGCTTTATACGCATGCCAATAATGGTTGTCACCCCCTTGAATTCTTTTAATTTGAGTGGGGGGGTGGGGTTTGTTTGACAACCATTATTGGCATGAGTATATTTGATACAAGTGTCAAAGTTTTGATGAAATGGTTGAAATTTATCGGTCAACTCCAGTTTTCAAGCGTATCCTTGTTTTTTGTGGTCGGCGTTCCAGGACCTCTCAAAGCATCAAGTCCACTTTGTGCTGGTGGTGTCCGATACACGTATCCAAATGTCTCATCTTCTTAGGGACGGTGGGTGGCCTAGTGGTTAAAGCGTTCGCTCGTCACGCTGAACACCCGGGTTCGATTCCCCACATGGGTACAATGTGTGAAACCCATTTCTGGTGTCCCCCGCCGTGATATTGCTGGAATATTGCTGGAATATTGCTAAAAGCGACGTAAAACTAAACTCACTCATTGTTTCACAGTATCAGCAATAATTCTGCTGTACAAGGATGGTCTCGAAATAATAAAGTTCGAGCCAGACAATCCAGTGTGTGGCATGACCATTGCTTCTGTAAATGGCTTTTTAGAAGATGGTAGGAACAAGTTATATGGACTGACAATTATTAGTCCAATTAGTCCGGGGCGATGGGGTAGCTTATTGGTAAACGCGTTCGCTCATCACGCTGAAGACCCGGGTTCGATTCCCCACATGGGTACAATGTGTGAAGCCCATTTCTGGTGTCCCCCGCCGTGATATTGCTGGAATATTGCTGGAATATTGCTAAAAGCGGCGTAAAATTAAACTCACTCCAGTTAGTCCACATATACAATTACTGACTCTTTATTACGATAACACTGCCACTTGCTTGATAACGGTGTTAACATCTACTCTGAAATTAGCCAAAGCTTGGTGAACACAGGCATGTCTTTTTAAAACATTCGTTGGAACATAAGAAGCCAGATCAGTGGTCTTCCTCTA